>NC_132785.1:69612618-69840118 GCF_048418805.1 Vulpes vulpes
TATTCCATTAAGAAAACAAAAACACATTCACAGTCAATGTTTGCCCAACTTATTTTTAAAGAAGTGTGGGTGTCTACTAAAGGGAAAGGTATAAAGAATCACTGCTTAATAAAAACACATGCCTGTGTATAGTTTTAATAGTCGAAGTTAGACTATAGCCTTAAGTGTTTTGCATGCTATTAAAGAGAAATAATGCTAAACTACTACTTTTTCTATGTAAGCAAAATCTTTGAATTAAATGAATGAATTTGATCAGGTTTTGCTTATACATTCTAGATCTGCAAAACAATCTAGAGGTAAGAAAGTGATTATAAAATATTTATCCATATAATTGGAGGTCAAATCATATGAAGAAGTTTTAATGTACTTTTTCCAAGAATCTGGGATGGCTATGTTTTCTAAATGGTGCAGATCATTTTTCATCTCTCCCAGCTTTACTTCATGGGGATAATCAAGGGGACTTCTAAATATAGTGTTGTCCTATGATTTGCCTCTCTGCTAACACCGGTAGATGTTTCTCCAGAACTTCCCACTAGATATATTTGTAATAGTTCCATTTTACATCTCTGCTCCAATATAATTCCATGCTGATATATCTCTCTAGAGAGAAGAATGCAGCCTGGTGGTGGCTGTACACATTCTAAGGGCCAGAAACCACTGAGTTCTGATCTCAACACAAGGTCTCTCAGTGACTGAGGTAAATCATCTCCTTATCCCCTAGGTTCCAAATCTATAAAGAAGAGATAACAATGCAATGATGATATGAGCAGTAATTAATGATGGCAAAATGCTACAGTAATTCTAAATATTTTTATCATTACTTCAACACAGTTGGTTCATTTGAGCAACTTCCAATGAATTCAAACTTGTTAGTTGATTAAACTATAAATAAACATGGTATGTATTTTCTGCAATTAGGTATATGCCAATAGTCTTATGAACTCATAAACACATTATATTTAAAAAATTTATTGGAAGGTTATTTATGTTTAATTTGGGATGGATTTTCCTGTAGCAAGTGTCAATAGTAATCTCTGCAAGCCTACAGTGTTCTGTACATTTCATGATACACATTTGCAGTAAAATATTGGAAAATGGTATTGGTTTTATCATGAATAAGGGATGATAAATTATCTTTAAATTTTATATTTAATAAGAAAATAATGAGAAAAGAGCAAAAGAAACGTTAAGATTTTCTAGATGGTACCTGATGACATTGGTTTAGAAATCATTAATTCGACATGTATTCCTTCATTTATTATTTAAGAAACAATACTTGAGTACACCTCTGTCTCAGACATTATTCTAGGAACATCAACAACAACAAAACACTATTCTCATAGTGGAGGGAAGATAAGCAATTTTGGACAGGCATAAGTGCTACAAAAATAACAAAGTAAAATAAAGGTTGGGTGATGAGAGTAGGGGTGATAGTTTCCATGGGGGTACTCACAGAAGACATGCAGTTAGATGATATTTAATCATAAACCTGAATGAAACTCGAAAGCTTGCACGTGAATATCTGAACATAGAACATTCCAGGCTGAGGACAGATCAAATGCAAAAGCCCTGAGATCAAAGTGCACTTGGCATATTTGAGGAATAGCAAAGTGACTGACATGAAGGGTCTGTGGTGTTAAAAAATGTTGGAAAGGTCATAGAGGATCAGGCCATGCAGGGCCTTTAGACTATGGTAAAGTCTTCATTTTTCACGCTGTGTAAAATGGCAAGAAAATGGAAAATTTGGAGACTAGGATTGATTGTCTCCTGATTTTTTTTTTTTAAATTCTGGGAGTTCTCAGGAGAATTGATTATAAGAGTATAGTAAGATGAATAATTTTTCTCCCAAAAGATGTCCATGCTCTAATCTCCAGAACCTGTGAATGTTACTTTATATGGCAAAAGGACTTTGCAGATGTGATAAAACTATTCTGAGATGGGGAGATTGTCCTGGATTTTCAGGTAGGTCAATATAATCACAATGGTGTTTATAAGAGGGAGGCAGGAGATCAGAGTGAGTAGTAACTAATGTGACCAGGGAAGCTGGAGTGATACGAGGAATGGGTCATGAGGAAAGGAACACAGGTGGTATCTATAAGCCATAAAAGGCACGGAAATGGATTCTTCTTTCAGATCCTCTGGAAGGAACCAGCCCTGCCAACATCTTAACTTTAGCCCAGTTAAAACTAATTTCAGACTTACGGCCTCCAAAATGGTAAGATAATAAATGTGTATTGTTTTAAATCACTAAGTCAACATAGTCACAGGAAATGAATACAGGGAACAAAGATACAATACTACCTCAGCTAAGAGGCCTGAGTCTGGGGAGTGGGATGACTTGCACTAAAGTGACAATGGTGGTGAGAAGAGGTAAGATTCAGAATAGATTTTGAAGACTTGCTGATAGGACTCAATAATGAGTTGGATATGGAATGTGCATGAGCAAAAGAAATCAGGGATGACTTTAATGAGTTGGGCCTGAGAAACTGGTATGTGTGTGGGACTTCCATTTGCTGAGATGGCAAAGACTCTGGGAGAGGGGACTGGGTAGGTTATAAGCAAACATTTTTTTGTATACCGACTAAATTCCAGGCATTGTTTGAGGGAGATAAAGGTAAAGATAGCCATGCCTTCACAAAATTTGTAATCCAGTACGGTGTTTCTTAAGTGTGCCCTCTTGAACACTTACATCAGAATCATTAGGGTAGAGGGGGATGATTAATAATGCAAAATTTTTAGACCTTAACCACAGAGAATACATTAGAATCACTTATGCGAGGGGCCACTGATATGCTTTCTGATAAACTCTTCAGAGTTTCTCATGTTCACCCAGGTTTGTGGAATACTGATCTAGTGGCATTTCATTCTTTTATTTCAGAACATTTGGTTTTCTTTCATCAGGATACTGAAATATCATGAACAGTTGTATTACAAAGTTGTTATTTAGCTCAAAAATACAACAGTTTTTGTTTTGTCTGTTGTGTGTTGGAGTAATGGAAGAAGCAAGGGAAATTAAATGATATACAAGTACCTACTTAAATGATATTGCTCAGGGTGGAAGGAGCAGAAATGTGACCAAGGCAGCAGATGCACGATTACCCTCGAAGAAAGGGATGGGGAAACTTCACAAGATATGAGCAGAGTAGAAATGTTTTCATATGGGGTGGAAAAGGGAAAAGAATAATGTGTGGTTAGGGTATATATACGATCTAAATATGTATAAATCTGAGTGTTTTTCCCCCCTTATTCGGTTCTAATGTGCTGTTAGTCAATTGCTGAACTGTGTACAAGAAAATGCCCCCTTGTGTATTTTATCCCCACACTAACAACTGAGAGGTAGGTAGGTAGCAGTGGTGACAATAGTTGATGGGATTGAGATTGTAGGATTACTTGTTATCCCTGTTTTACAGATGAAATGTCAGAGCTACAGAGAGATAGTGCAGTACATTTATAACACTGCCATCATTAAAAAATTTTAGCATAAAAATACAAACTAACTTTGTGCCTAAATTGTTGAAAAAAAAATCAGTTCTATATCTCTTTACCCTGACACTTAAAACTATAAACCTGGTGCAGAATCTGGATTTGTTTAAAGTCTGTCAAGTCCACTAAACACTGTGTTAAGCAATTTATGTAAAATGGCTCACTTAATCCTCGTAAACATTTTTTAGTTATATGATATGACCACTTTATTTACTATTGCTGCAGAATTTGTAGCATTGTGTCAATTAATAGTTTCACAAAATTCTCTAGGTGGTCTCATGGAACATTAAAGGTTTGACATTATCCAATTAATGAGTTTAATATGAAGAGACATTCCTTTAGTAATTATATGTGGAGTTGGAAATGTCCCTATTTTATAATGTTGAATTCCCAATTTTATGTTTGTCAATTGGTTCTCAAAGGCCAAAAATATGGGAATCTCTGTGTCTGAGCTACTCAACTGCAACTTGAGTTCTTTTACCTTTCTATATTTCTGATTTCTCCACTATTTAGGACATAGTTGGTTTTGTCCACCTTTCAGTGTAGTTAACTGCTTTGAAATCTGTGACTTCTATCTGCAAAATTCACCACAATGTTGTTGGGGAGGGGTCATGATTTCCCTTTGTTATTTTCACCAGTCATTAGTCACCCGCCCTCTTGTCACCCACAATGCCATTTTCTCTTATTTCTATTTTTAAAAAGATTTTATTTATTTATTTTAGAGAGAGAGAGAAAGAGCATAGGCAGTTCGGGGTGGGTGGGTGGTAGGTATGGATGGGCAGAGAGAGGAGACACAGACTCCCTGCTGAGTGCAGAGCCCAGGATCCAGGACCCGGGGATCATGACCTGAGCCAAAGGCAGATGCTTAACTGACTGAGCCACCCAAGTCCCCTGTTGTTTCTATTTTCCAGCCTGTACTACAGTCACCTTGCACCGATGTGCAGATATGTTTTCAAACAAGGCCTCTCACGGTCCCCTGCAATATGGTGGTTATTCTGTTTAACCTTTACTTGTGTACACACTATTCCCACAGCATACGAAGTAAAAACCCTCTGCAGTGCTTCTGAAATAAAATGTACTGCTTAACCTATATAGTCACAACTCTGATACTTAAAGTGTAATCAACCTCAAAGCAGGGTTATTTTTTGCAATTATAGCTTTAAATTTATAATTGTATATTCATTGCAAAACTCTTTATAGCTATAAAGATATAACTAGGAGAGAGAGAATTGATATTACCTAAAATAGTCTATATTAAGATACAGGTTTGGCTGCTATAAAAGATGACTCCAAAGAAACTAGCTTAAGAAAAAACATTTTGATAAATACAGGAGTGTTGCAAGAAAGAACTGAAGTCACCCTGTCCAGATCCACCCCCCAGTATAATCACCCTTAAAAGAAATACTTTTTAAAAAAATCTATGACCTCTACATCAACACCAGGGCAGCACACTGGCCTGTTACTCCTACCTCCAGCCCCCAAAATATAGCCTAGGTAACTAGTCAGGAAAGGTATAACTCTTTGATGGTACCAGGGATTCTTGCTACTTCTGTCTTGTTCCATTACTGTTGAGTTTGCTCTCATACATTTGACCAAAATGACTTAGCAAGGTATCAGCAGGCCAGTATCTATGCAAAGAAGCAAGAGGAGGGATACATATTCTTTCCCTTTAGGAGCATATCCCAGAAGTTGCACATACCAGTTCTCTCACATTTTATAGATAAGAGACAACTACTTCCATGGGGACACCCAAATGCAAAAGAGGCTACACAACAAATTCTTTAGATAGACTAACCTATGTTCAAGTAAAGCTTCTATTACCATAGAAAAAGAGATCATATGTTGGCAGACTAACTGTTAGTTACAGCCACAAAGGAAATGATAAACAATTTTGCATTGTGTACTGTGAGGTTTTCTCACCTTTGCATTTCACTCTTTCCTCTACATATGCTTTCCCTTACTCACGATCTCATTTGTCAAAATTTGACTGAATCATTAAGGCCCAGCTTTCATCTCTCTTCTGAAGCATTATGTGGTAGAGACAGTAATATTTACTAAACATTAAATCTATTTGTCTTTATCTCCCAGCTATCATCTTACAGTGGATTGGAGACAGGGGTGAGTGGAAGCTGGTGGGAAGACTGACTAGTCCTGACCCATCGGCTGTGAGCTGTAGTAATGTGGGCCTCCTTCCCTGTTACCTTGCCAAGGTCAACGTTGAGCTTTGTGTTCCAGATGAGGAGGCTACAAGAGGGTGGAGCCTTCTTCAGTCTGGATTCCTGAATGGCAGCCCACCTTAAGTTCGATATTGTTTACTATCTCAATACAGCCATGTCATTCCTTGGTCCTTCCAGTTGGATTTGGTTGCTCTCTCCTTTGTATATATATGAGCTTTGCACTTACTACCTTATGTTTTTTGTCTGAGTGTTTCTGGTTTCCTGGGAAAACTGGTAAGTTTGAATGATGTCTGGCATACAGTAGAGCTCAATAAAGGCCGAATGTTTAGATATTTTTTAAAAACGGAAAGTGGAAGCATGAAGCAGGGGTGTATCAGAGAAGATGAAACTTTGAAAATAGGAGAATTTTATGTAGCAAAGACATGTAATAATGTAATAATTTAGATACCTATACTTAACTAGAAGATAATATTCCTGGTTATTGGCCTCTGCCTGTATTTATGAAAACTTATAGACAAGATTATCTTTCTACTTTTTCTGATGGATAAAATATCTTCATTTTAGCACAGCATTTTTTTCGTTTTACAAATTTCAAAATTGCTTTTGTGTTGAAGGATTACAGTAAAATTTATCCACCTATTTTAGTGCCATAAGGACTTACATATTTTATTTTATTTTTTAAGATTTATTTATTTATGTATTCATGATAGACATAGAAAGAGAGAGGCAGAGACACAGGCAGAGGGAGAAGCAGGCTCCATGCAGGGAGCCCGACACGGGACTCGATCCCGGGACCCCAGGATCGCGCCCTGGGCCAAGGGCAGGTGCCAAACCGCTGAGCCACCCAGGGATTCCCAGGACTTACATATTTTAAAATTATAGAGCTATTCTTTCTAATAAGAAAATCAGAGCACATGGTACAATATCCCAAACAAAAATACAGTGCTTTGTATATTATCTTGCCTACTACTCACCATGATTCAGTGATTTAGGGGTTATCAATATTCTCATTTCATAGGTCAGGAAAATGAGTGGATTTTAATGCTGTTGACTAAATGTCTACATTATTTTTTTTTAATTTTTTTTTATTTATTTATGATAGTCACACAGAGAGAGAGAGAGGCAGAGACACAGGCAGAGGGAGAAGCAGGCTCCATGCACCGGGAGCCCGATGTGGGATTCGATCCCGGGTCTCCAGGATTGCGCCCTGGGCCAAAGGCAGGCGCCAAACCGCTGCGCCACCCAGGGATCCCCTAAATGTCTACATTATTATGGAACCACTCAATAATTTGTGCAATTACTTCATGCAATCATACAAAAACTTACAATAACATAAATTCCAACAATTGAGGTGTTCTTTGAAATTTCCCCTATTAAATATATTTCAATCCTTCATTTACCTTTTTCTTTATCAATAATAAAAATTGAATTTACTTTGATTCATCATTTGGGCTTGAAATCTGAATTACTTTGTATGAAAAGATCAACAGATACAATGAAAAGTGCAGAACCACTGTCTGAAGGCTTGTGCTTAATTTTTTTTTTATCACATTGAAGTGGTTGCTCAAGGAAAGCCAGGAGAAAAGAAAGAAGTAATCCAAGAAGTTAAAATGATCTTTCTCACAGACATTTAAAAAGAGCAAAGACCTGTATATTAGATCAAAACTTGTCAAAGTTTATCCACTCCCTATATGCAAGTGGGTTTTATAACTTATATTTACCAAGATGATATAGTAGGAAACCCACAGTTTAAGTTTACGTTTTATCAGCAACAACACAGTTGTTTAAGGCTAAAATTAAAGAATTTGGAGTTGCTTTTCAAGTCAGAGTCAAAAAAGCATTTTAAGAAACTGAGATGTAATTATTTAAATATAAGCCTGGTTAAAAAGAGGGACAGGGAGAGAGAAAAAGAGAGAGAGAGAGGGAGGGAGAGAAAGAGAGAGAGGGAAAGAAAGAGATAAATCGGTTATTTCATCTGGTCTCTTTTTCATATGACATGAAAATTAACCTTCATCATTATTTATACCTACTCTCTTTATTCCGTGAATGTATTATAAGGCATTGAAAAATTATTGTTTGTAGCATATCTTCAAAGAGAGAAAATGGAAGATTATTCCACTCAGTATAAGATATACTCTTGCTGAAGGCAGCAAGAATTGCTGTGCATATTTTAGAGGAGACTTTGGATCCCTGCCACAAAAGTTCAAGTAACCACTTAGAATTTCTCATTGAGAGCTACTGTATTCAAACATATGAACTGTAGATTGATTCTTATTTAATTACCAGACCACCAACTTTGCCAGTGCCATTAGCTACAATATAATCTGGGACAATGTGAGAAACCATCATTTTTCCTTCTGATCTCCCTGATATGTTTCAGACCATCTATGGAAGCTTAGAAGTAGTACATATAATTTCACAATTATGTGTCAGGTTGATGGAAAAAGTGGGCATGCTACAATGCTTTCAGAGTTGCAATTCAAGTGAGAAATCCAACTGCATATTAAATTCATGGATGAACAATGGAAACTTGAAAGCCATAATTTGAAGTTTTCTTTCTGTAGATATTGGCATATATGACACCAAATTATTAAATCTAGCACAATATAAAAGTAAACACATGAGAGATTACATAACGTTGAGAGCACTGTGAAGTTTGGAGATGTGCAAAAGCTGTAGAATACTTCCATAATATCAAATTTTATGAAATATAAACTGAACAATAGTTTTCAAATACAACTCCCACCTAATTTCTATGGTAACTTACATATGTGTACCCTCACATAAATGTGCAAGAAGGTACTGAAATGCAAAAATAATGTAAAGTAGCACATAGACACTTGTTAGCTTTGGTTGCTTATGCATATGAATAGCTAATAATCCCACACACAAAAAAAGTATCTTTAGCATACATAATTTTCTGGATAAAGGATTTTTGTAGGTAATATTCTGCCCAGAAATTGATCTCTTTATGCTTCAAATGAGGGAAGTTTATATATCAATTCCTTTATAATGTCAACAGTGAAGAAAGTATGTAATTGAAATAAAAACCCCTGCACTTTTACAAAATGGCATGGCAGGTATATTTGCAGTAACAAATAAAAAATTACTCAAGAAATATAGTTCACAAAGACTTTAAAGCATAGATTATAGGTCAGAAGATTTAATATTTTTAAGATGATGGGACGCCTGGGTAGCTCAGCGGTTAAGCATCTGCCTTCAGCTCAGGGCGTAATCCTGGATCTAGGGATTGAGTCCCACATTAGGCTCCTGGATCTAGGGATTGAGTCCCACATTAGGCTCCCACATTAGCCTGCTTCTTGCTTCTCCCTCTGCCTGTGTCTCTACCTCTCTCTCTCTGTGTCTCTCGTGAATAAATAAATAAAATCTTAAAAATAATTTAAGATGATGATATTTTCCAAAGTGATCTACAGATTCAGTGCAATCCCTGTCAAAATACCAACTGACTTCCTTGTAAAAGTTGACAAATTGATTCCAAAATTCATATGGAATAGCATGAGGTCCAGACTAGCCAAAACAATCCAGAAAAAGAGCAAAGTATGGGGACTCATATTTTCCAATTTCAAACATTACTACAAAGCAATTGTAATTAAGACTCGGTAGTGCTGGAACAAGGATAGATATATAAATCAACAGAATAAAATTGAGGGCTCAGAAATAAACCTATGTATCTATAGTCAACTGTTTTTTGACAAGGGTGGCAAGACCATTCAATGGGGAAAGAATAGTCTTTTCCACAAATAGTGCTAGGAGAACTGCAAATCAAAGCCACAATGAGAAACCACTTCACAAGTACCAGGACAACTATAATCAAAAAGTCAGAAAAGTACTGGTGAGTATATGGAAAAACTGGAGCCCTCATGCTCTGTTGATAGGACTGTAAAATGGTGCAGCTGCTTTGAAGAACAGTCTGGCACTTTCTCAAACAAACACAGAGTTAGCCTGATTCAGCAGTTCTACTCCTAGATATATACCAAGAGAAATGGAAACATATATCCACACTAAAATTTGTATACAGATGTTTATAGCAGTATTATTCATAATTGCCATAAGGAAGGTACACCCAAATGTCCAACAGCTGAATGCATAAACCACATGTGATAGATATGTACAACGGGATAGTTTTTAGCCATAGAAGGAAATGAAGTACTGATACATGTGCCAACGTGCATGAACCTTGAAAACATTACGCTGAGTGAAAGATACCAGTCACAAAAGTCTATATATTATGAGTCCATTTACATAAAAATTCAGAATAAGAAAATGTATAGGGACCGAAAATTAGATTAGTGGCTGCTTAGGGCTAGGGATGGAGGGCAAAAGAGGAGCGGATGAAGTAGTAATAGCTAAAGGGTACCGGGTTTATTTACAGGTGATTAAAATGTTCTAAAATTGACAATGATAGGTACATATATCTGTGAATATACCAAAATCTATTGATTTGTGTCCTTTAAATGGGATAATAATACCAAGTGAATCTCAATAAAGCTATTTTTCTAAAACAAGGAAACATTAGTAGATTTGTAAATTCATGTAGTACATTTAACTTTAAGGCTAAATAGCAACTACACAAGAGATGAATAATATGAATTCTGGGAGAAAAAGGCGTAAGGTGATGTGTCAAATTCTACAGAACTGAATATTCAGTTCTTAGAGATGGGCAAGAATACAAAATATTCTTCTTTTTTTGTAATGAAGCAATATTTGCCAATATTAAATAAATGAGGTAGGAAGAATTGAAGCCACAGATCTGATTTCCATTGAGAAAAGCAGTCATAAACTGGAAGCTATTGTGAACACTTACCTACATTGAAATTCAAAAGAGATAACAGAGATGACCTCTGAAACAGTTCTTTCAGAAAAAAATTTCCTAGAGAAGGAACAGAAAGAGAAAAAAGAGAAAGACCAGAGACTGGACTCATGACAGAAAAGGAAGAAAAGGTGACTGAAATATATATGCTATGAAACTACTGAAATGTTATATTCAAGAGGTATGGTTGATTGTTCTAGACAACGCAGATCAGAAGATCAAGAACATTACTGTAACTGAGGAACAGAAATAGGAAAGTGAAAGCATTCCAAGTCAATATATAATCTTGAAAAGAGATGTGGTCAACATTTTCAACTTCAAGGCAGTAAAAGTTACCTATTGCCTCAAAATTTTGTTATTTGGTCAAAGGCACACAGAGGAAGGACTGAGGCACTTCCAGAAAGAGCGCTGGGTGCTTTAGGGGGGAGATCGTGTCCTACTTGGAAAATATGGCTTCATTACTAGGTTGTAGGTGGGCCTATATTTAAGAGTGTGCTTCTCAGAAGTAGGATTTAAAGCTCTTTATGACTAAAACAGAGAAATTTGAAATGTTATATTTTGGATAATAATCCAAATTTATATTGGAAAACAGTTTTACATAGAGTGATAAAAGAATAATGGAAGCATAAAAGCTGTTTTTAGTTTTTATTATAGAACCGATGTCAAAATGGGTATATAATAAAACAATTTGGTGGAGGTTATATTCCGAACAGAGGTAAAAAGACTCTGAAATGTAGAAGGACCAATGTAGAAAAGAAAGCCAATACAAAACTTTAGAAATACTGTCCCACTGTAATTTATGTGTATAGATTTTCTTAAGAATTTTGCCCTAATTAGAGACAATTAGTGTCTTGAGTGGCTTAGTGGTTAAGCATCTGCCTTCAGTTCAGGGCATGATCCTGGAGTCCCGGGATTGAGTCCCACATCGGGATCCCAGCAGGGAGCCTGCTTCTCCCTCTGCCTGTGTGTCTGCCTCTCTGTGTCTCTCATGAATAAATAAATAAAAATCTAAAAAAAAAAAAAAAAAAAAAAAAAGAAAGAAAGAAAAAGAAAAAAAAAACTTTATGTAAAAAAAAAAAAAAAAAAAAGAATTTAGCCCTAGTTTAATCCTACTTTACATTAAAGCCAGGGGTTGCTCAATAATTATAAATTGAATGAATGAATCTCAGTTATTATGCCAGAAATATACTGTTGATCAGAATTCCTTCCTTCCACAGTACTCCTCATTCCTTATATTCCCTCTCTCTAGCAGTGTATAATAGGAGGTGCGTTTGCAGTGTATCAGACAGGCCTGGATTTAAATTTCAACACACCAACCTACTAGCTCTGTGATTTTAATGCTCTCAGTAAGGAATTATTTTAGCATACTTATTTGCTTATGTACTCTCCATTGTAAATATGGTGGAAGTAGAGATGAGATGAGGATCAAGGACAAAAAGACATGGGAAAGATGACAGGGTAGATGGAGTTAAAGTGACTAGGAAGATGTGACTATAGGTTAACTAAGAATTCTGATGCTTGTGGCAGTCCAGCTAATTCCATCTTCTGCAGAAGTTTTTGCTAACTCTGTTATACCTATGACTCCCCATTCCAGGTTAAATTCAGGCCTTTCTTTCTTCTTTTCTCTGCACAAAGCTCCATGGTCTTTGTTGGAATCTTTTCTTTTCTTTTCTTTTTTCTTTTCTTTTCTTTTTTCTTTTCTTTTCTTTTCTTTTCTTTTCTTTTCTTCTTTTCTTTTCTTTCTTTTCTTTTCTTTTCTTTCTTTTCTTTTTTCTTTTTTCTTTTCTTTTCTTTCTTTCTTTCTTTCTTTCTTTCTTTCTTTCTTTCTTTCTTTCTTTCAGTCTTCTGACTCACCTGGTAGGTAGTGTTAATATGCTAAGGCCACTGTGTTAATGATAAAACAGCAAGAGAGTATCCCCTCTCCACTATTGTTATGTGGGCATGATTTAAAAGTAGATGTCTTAGCAATACATGTACCCTTGTTCTCTGTCTTTGGAACTGATTCTACAATTTTAGAGTAGGGTGGTAGCAGGATGGTGGGGAAATAGGACAGCCATTTGGCTGCTGATGAGGACTGTGCTGTTATCTATCACATTATCACATTTTTTAGTGGCTACACTACTCTGATTCTTTCCAGGAGAATACAATATAGATGATCTTTCTATTACAGGATAACCAGAAAATAGACAAATGCCAAACTTCTTGATTGGACTTAGGAAAATTTCAGTTCACTCTTCTCCAGGTCAGAGACCACATGAAAATGAGAAGCACTGAAACCCACTTGAAATAGGAACAGGCACATGTGAAAGACCTGTGAGTTTTTGTCCAATTTATCTAATCAAAACATTGTTTGGTAAGAGCTATTGATAGTCAAGTAGCCTTTTAAACGATATTACCTAAATCAAGAAAGGTGGCTTGGAAAGCCTGTATCCTAATACTATTGAGGTGATTAATATTATTATGTATCTGCTCTATCAAAATTCACTTCTGCAACAAAGGGCTATTTGTGTAATATCTCTTTTCATTTTCATCAAAGTACTTTAACAAAGAAAAAGCAGAATTCCAGCCTCAAGACGTTTTTGCATAGTGTGATTTGTTTGTTTGTTTGGGCTTCCAGTTTCCATTATTTTTAAAAAAATGTCTTAGCAGATGGTATAATCCCAATATAATATACACATAATCTAAAAACAAAAGTTTCTTGAAATTAGGCTTTTTTTCTAGGAAATAAAAGGAAAGTGAGTTATTCGTGTATCAGTGATAAAGCAAATTATGAAGACATTCATGCAAGACCTGAGATTAAATAAAAATTACATCTGTTAATATGATTCCACTGGAAATGTATGTATTTATACAATATAATTCAATTAATTTTTTAAGACTTAACAGATTTATTTTCAGTTCTATTTAGGGTTGCCAGATTAAATACAGAGGCCCAATTAAATCAGAATCTCAGATAAAAGCACTTTTTTGGCCTGAGTATACTGTATAGCCAATATGTGGCCTGTATTGCGTGGGCTATCCTAATACTAAAAAAAATCATTGTTTATCTCACTTTCAAATTTAATTGAGTGTCCTGCATTTTATTTGGAAGATAGTTAGTCTAGAAGCCTTTTTCTCTCCTTCTCTACTCCAACCTATGAATAAAAAACAAATCCTAAAATAAAATTTCTGCTCTCATTTAAATTAGTGCTTTTCTCTACAGTCAACATCATATACATATTTCTGCTTTTATCTGTATATCCATTTTCTTCTTTCCTTTGTGCTTTCTGTCTCTTCCCTCATTCTGGTCCTCTCTCCTCCTCTTTCCCTTCCTTCAATCATTTCTCTACTGATAATGATTTCATTCTTTCCTCCACTCCTAAAAACTACCCTTTCTTTACAGATAATTAGTTCCAGACACACCTTCTCTATAGGTTCCCCCCCTCCCGGATCTTTCTTATGAATTCATTAATTGCTGAGAAATGTTGTTGATCCTATTAGACTTTATCATATATTTCATTATAGAAAACAACATACTATAAAATGTAAACAAAACAAAATAAGCTATTTTCATGAATTAAAAAAAAAACCTCCAAACACTTAAGACCCTGCCTTAAAGATAAAACTAGAAATAAAATATATCTAGCTTCTGTCAACTTATAAAATGCTAATAACATATACAAAGGTACAAGAAAAAGAAGAATCAATTTCCCTTTTATAAAAGAACATTTATTCCTGGGAAAGAAATGGATGTTTATGAAATGGGAGCTTAAATCTGTTCTCAGGCTGATTTTATGCAATCCAAAATAAAATCTCTTGACATGCTCTCAAAGCTCATTAAAGAACAGTTCACAGTATTGAGACTTCCTATCATTATACCTCTTTTGTTGCTTTTGCTTGGGTGAGACCCCAATCCATCTTTAGTGTTCAAGCAGTCTCTTGTCCAGGTGGTTCTCTCTGTACACAACTTCAGGGTTATCTTGAACCTCTAACTCTTCTTTTCTACGTTAGTTTTAAACTTAAAGTGATAATACATTTTGGACAACAGATCTGAGTCCAAATTCATTATGAATTCAAGAAGTCTCCTCTAATTACCCTATCTACCCCATAAAGGGTAGGAAAGAGCAAAACTAGACCAGGGAATAGATGCTGGGTACAATGAACCCAAGTTGCTTCCAAATTGGTTCTGCTCAGCCTCATAATTGTAGGACAGCATCCAGATTTGGACTGCGAGATTACCTTCTGTAGACCACCCTTTTGCCTTTGACTATAGTGTTTCATGGTCAATTTACCTATAGCTATCAACTATCTGTAATTAGATATATATCCTAAGCAAATTATAAATGAATGAACTTATCCATATTCACCATGAATTTTACTTGTAGTTGACATACTTGTAGTTGACATGCAGTTTGCTGCATGGGGAGTGTTGTATAAGAAGTAGGTGTAATGCTTGCTACCATGTCTTATACTACAGTTGACCAATTCTAGTAACTTTTTAGAGTTCAAGTCTATTAGAGACTTTTGTTAGAAGAACAAAGACTCTTCAAGACCCCCATGTATCTAAATATTAAAGAGTATAATAATGAAAAACACTGAAAATTATTTTAAAACTATTAAGAATTCAAGAGGAATATATATTATAAATTAAGAGATAAGCAATTGGATTGTTTAAAAATTGTTTATACCTTAGGATATCACTTTGACATAATTCAATATCCAAGCCTCTGCTATGTGAATTTTCAGCTAGATTCACACAACACAGGAAACTGATGGTCAGAGAGTATAATCCTTGCATTAAGCAATTTACATATTTCTTTCTAATAACTCTGTGAGATAATTTTTTAAAATATCCATTCTATAGATAAAGAAACTGAGGCCAATAGTTCAGGTAACTTCTCCAGAGCTATTAATCAGCAAGGCTGGATTTGAATGGAGATTGACCATACGCTTTTTCTGCTATATAATGCAAATTCAGAATTTCACAAATGGAACATAATGAGGAAATACTGACTAAATTACAAGTAATTACCACTGCTATATCCAAAATTTCTTAAGCTTTTCTGGAGTTCTTCAGAAAAATTCCTGGAGTTTTTGTACAGTGTCTATAGGAGCTACCTGGTAACTCATTTAGTATAGGCACTAAAAGAGAGAGGGAGGAAACGAGAAGATAAAGTAGAAATACAGAAATGACATATACAGGAGAATATCACTATTACATTTTAAGATGATTTAATAAATATCAAGGATTATGGTGAAATGGAAGATAAAAAACCTGAGGACCTGCAGGTTCTAGCCCTATTCCTATAGAAATTGAACTTTCCTAGTGTTGCGCTAAATAATTAGGGAAAAGCAGTGATTGTTACTAGTTTCCTGCACCTGAAGGGTAGGCAGAGGATGTAGCTAGTCAGTTGGGAGAAGAAGGTAGCAAACCTCCATGAGAAAGGCAAAGGGAGCTTCCTTAAGGTCTAATGTGGTACTTATGGGAAGGGTCTGCGAATATCAGGAAATCTTTTCCCTGGCTGTGAGTGAGATTGTCTCTTACTCTACAAGTGTCTGCTGGCATATTTTTGTCCAATTATCATCACCCAGATGTGACAACTACATAGGGCCACGGAGGACAATGCCAAAGCCAATGAAGAGAGAAAGAAACTCTGATATAGGGAAATATTCAATAGCAGGTTCATCTGTTGGCTACCTCACTCTAAAAGGTCACCTATGATCCTCTCACTATTGAATCAAGAGACTTCCATATTTCTCATTCTTTCTGTCATTACATTTGATATTTTCCCTTGAAAAGTGCTTCCCCTTGTTTCCACATACAGTACTGTCCTCATTCCCTGTCTATCCCTTTGAATCCTTCTGCTTCATTTTGTAATTAAGGCTGTGGATGTTTTCCAAGAATATGTCATTGGCCCTTTGCTCTTTCTCTTTTGTACACGCTTAATAAAATATTCACTCTTATGGCTCTTATTCTTGCCCTGCGCTAAAACTAAATTCACATTTCCTTTACTGACCCCTCCTGCAAGTCTACTTCCTCTCCACTATCCTGCTTTTACTTCCAAGTCTACATGTCTAAAACCAAAATTAATACATACTCCAATAAAAAATGCCAAGACACCAACAGAAATGCACAAAATGAAAAATGAAAAATGACTAACAAGCATAAAATGTTCAAAATCACTAGTTATCAAAGAAATGCAAATCAAAACAAAAAAGGCATACCATTTACACCTATCAAGTTGTCAAATACTATTTAAAAATTATAATACAGAGTATTGGCAAGAGTGTAAGGAAATGGTCACTTTTACATTCTGTTGACAGAAAAGTAACTTGACAAAACTTTTCTGAAATGACATTTGGCAATATGTAACAAAGCCTTAAAGTGATAGAATTATAACCCAGTAATTTCCTTTCTCAGCATATATTTTAGGTTAAAAATGTGTGACTGATATTATATATGTATGTATCTCACAACATTGTTTATATGCATGAAAATCAGAAATAATGTAATTATTCAACAGAAGGGGATTACTTAAGAATAATGGTATATCCACACAATAAAATATTATACAGCCAAATAAATGCAGTTACAGAAGAAATGTGATGTGAAAAGATGTCCTTGATACACTAATGGTCATGGTAAGTAATGTTAAGTTTATACTAAATAGAAAATGTAGGCAATAGTACAGTGCACAGAATGTAACACCGTATTTGTAAAAACATATGTTTATCTGTAAGTTTACATATATAAGTCTATATATATAGAAAGAGAGAAAAAAATAGATTTGGGAGAATATATAAAATAAAGTGTGATTTTTGGTAATTTTCCTAGTTTCTCTTTATCGTATTTTCCATTTATTTCCATAATGAGTATTGTTTGCTTTTATAGTAAGAAAATAATACTGAAAAAAAAAACCAAATTCATTTCCCTTCCAAAAAATCAGCTTTTTCTGGATTTCTAGTAATGTCAGTGGCATCCTCATTCTTGGTCAGCCATACTCAAAACCATTCTATATTTCTGTATCTGACATGTGTATGTTTTTATCCAAATATCAAGTTTTACCAATTTGTTTCTATTCTGTACCCCACTGAGAAATTGATGATGATTAAACATTTTTGCAAATCAGTTTCTATGCTTAAAATGTGTTCCGTGCAGAAGGGAGAAGTTTTGGGGTTCTGATTTGCATGCTGTTAAGACAGTAGAGGCATGCTGAGTTTGTGAGAATTTATCCACTTGTAAATACTTGTGATTTGTACTATATTGGATGTATGTTATACTTTGACAAAAAGGAAACACACAAATCAAAACAAAAATCTGCACCTTACCTACAAAGTAAAGTTCAAAATCCTTAACTTAATATTGAATCCTTCTATAATCTAATATCTATCCTCCTTAACCAGGATCATCTCCAATACTCCTTATAATAAAACCTGCTAATAGCATTGGCTGTGCAGTTCCTGCAAGAAATTCTTAAGCCCTTTTAAATCACTTATTTCATCTGATTATCCAAACCCTCGAGTATATACCAGTATTATTGTCATTAAACTGATGAAGATACAGAGACTGAGTAAGCAGAAGTACTTGTAGCTGTGGAAATTTACTAGGTTTGTCACTCAGTACTCATTTCATTTCATTATTTTCTGGTGATAGCTCCCCAATTTCATAATCCAGAAGATTTGTCACCAGGTGATTTGCTCTCTTCAGCCAATGAATGGAGCACGATTTCTCAGATACTTTTCCTGGACACAAATTTCTAGATTAATAATGAATGGACCGACTATGGCAGCATGAAGAGAATGCTTATTAGTTTCTGCTACAAACCCGCCAGAGATCCCAGGTTCTTGCCACTGGAGCAACATTCCATCTCAAACCCTTAGTTACCCACATCCAGGGATAAATTCCTTCCTTCCATTCTCTTCTCTTTCCTCTCCACTTTCCTCCCCACCTTCTCTCTTTCTTTTGCATAAAACAACTAAAGTATGTTTCTGTTGCCTGCAACTCCAAGGAATTGAATGTGACACTTGCTCAAGATTATTCTGCTAGAACATGTGTTAAGTCCTGAAATCTGAAAGTCTAGATGACTCCAAAGTTTGTTTTCTTAACCATTGTTTTACACTGTGACTGCAATGCTCAAGCGCATCTCTGGTTATTACTGCTTGAGTGCATACTTGTTCACTTCTATCCAATTTTACAGAAGCCACTTTTCCTACTAAGATATGCTTTCCTTGCTTTCCTTTTCCTCCCAATTCTATTGAAACCCTTCCATTGACCATCTATGATACCCACTTCCTCTAATATATTTATTAAATTCTTTAAACCATAGAGACACTCTCTTCATGACAATTATTATTTACTGGTAGAATTTAAAACAGAAGGATCTGTTCTAGATATTTCAAGCTGAAGAATTAGTCTTCAGCTTGAAAAACCAACATTGGTCGTCTGTGACTTATAATACAAAATCTAACCTCAGAACTTCACATGGGAAGCATTTTTAGTCTGGTCCAAATCTACCTCCCTAGTTACATCTATGCTACTTGCTCCTTTTCTCCTTCTTAGCCTGTCCTCCCCTCTCCATCCTCCAATACTCTATTGGCTTCCACCTCAGCCACTCACTATTCAGCCTCTTCTCCTATTTTAGTATATGCACTGCTGAAGTGAGCACTCAGCCTCTTCTCCTAATCAGGTGTAAATCTGGTAGCGTTTTACACCTGGTACCCTAACAAACTTAATTGTGCTCTGACGGGTGGCGTTCATTTGTTGTAAAGCTCTCTAGTGACAATTTTTTTTTCATTGTCTTGAATTCTCAAAAATTTACTTTTATGTGTGGTGTAGAGAAAAACACACTGTTCAGGCAGTGAAAAGCCTGAGTTAGTGAGCCTCTTCTGACCTGCAGGGTTCAGATCATTTATTACTCTCAACTACTTTTCCACCTAGTAATCCTAATTAATTTATTAATTATGTGGAAATGTGTGGGGAGAATGGCTGCTAACATGACAAATCTGAGCTACACTCAAAGGAATATTTATTTATACTATAAAGAAATTGCATTATATCATTGTTTGAATCCATGAACAAATATTGTAACAGAAAAAAATAATTTCACATATTTTTGACATTTTATTGAAACAGTGTAAAACTTTACATCATTATTACTGATATTTTGCCTCAAAGCTGTTGGCTCATTGAACACGAAATCATGTTGTACAAAAATAAAACGGACTATTTTCCTATAGGTTAGAAGAAGTGTATTGTATGCTGCTGGAAATAAATAATCTGAGAACAAGTATATTAGGAGATACAGAATGCCTTTTTTATGCTTAAAGAAAGATGACATCCGATGCTAGAACTTGACATTAAAAGTTTATACATTAAATGCAACACCTCAACTCGTTGAGACACAATGGTTTTTTTGCACAAAACTTAAACAGTCATAGCCTCCTTTCTCTATTTTAAGAAAAGGTGAAGCAAGTTTTGCTGCTTACTTTGTTTGGTCCTGATTCAAACAAATATCAGCATAATTTGGGTTTCTAGATTATTTTGGGCATGGGGATTGAACATGGAACTTTTTGTAACAGCATCTCCAGATGTTAAGACTTTTTCACTCTGCATAAAAATGTGAATATATTTATATATTGGAGTGACACTTCTACAGGAAGCCTAGAGACCTATTTGTTTACTATATGTCACCAAAGTTAAGGTGTAAGTGTGGGTAAATTTCACTGCTTGTTTAGACTTTAAGAATATAATTACTCAGTGTTAGACAATAAGAAATGGAAAACACTTAAGTGGCTTTCTTTACCTGGATCTGTTGATTTTGTTTTGTCAACGAGGGCTTTCATTAAGAGCCACTGAAAGTTAGTCTCTCTCAATTGATGTAGTGGTAACAATTTACTCTCTCCTGGCATAGTAAAGATAGAACCTGTCCTTCAATCTGTTTGTGGTAGAGATTTTTTTTTTAAGTATAAACATTGAATTCCTCTGCTTACTTGGAGATGGAAGGTCATTAACAGGGCACTTGAGCAGATTGGAATTACAGTCAATTGAGACGGTGAAACATCCTAAATGGCCTAATGCAGCAACTAAGTGCTTCTTAAATTCCAAAACTTTTACTTGAGCACAGCAATCATGAGTTTCCACTGTCTTTAGTAAATGCTATGTTTGATAGTTTTGTGTGAGGAAGCAACACAAATTTGAATTACTGTGTTTATATTTTTTGCTTAACAATATTGATTTGTCAAGATGTGAGTGTGAAAGTTGATTCTAACTTAGTTATGTATGGTTAAATATTAAAATTAATAGAAAAGTTAGTGAAAGGTAATTTAGTGGCACAGCTAATGCCAATGCAATTTACTTTAACTGTTAGAGATTTTACATTAAATTTATACTGTTATAGCCATACATATGGAGAATATATATATATATATATATATATATATATATATATATATATACAATCTCTTCAATGTTGGTTTAACTCCTGGAAAGAGAAATTCATTTCCAGAACACACAAATAAAAAGATTTTTTGTGGTTCAAGGTAGAGAATGGACTACAGAACATAAAAAAGAAAAGCTAATCTAATATATTCAAACATAAACAGCTCACAGATATCAGATTTGTAATACTAATGAACAAACACTGGGAAATGTGCAAGAGAAATCCCAAAGAGCCATTGACAGAAGAATATGAGGCCTAAGAATTTATCTTAGGTCATATAAAATACAGTATATGCAAATGATGAATATCTAAAGTTTTATGGTAAATATATTACTATAGTAGATGCAACAATGAATTATTAAGATGAGCTGGATCTTAGTCCCGGTATTGCCGTTCACCAACAGTAGAATCAAGGTCATTTGACTTTACTTGCCATGGCTTTCTACATCTACAAAATGAGAGGATCTTATTAGATAACCTATAAGGTTATGTATAACTCTAAAGTCTATGATGTTAGCTGCACTTAGAAATTGCTGAAATTATTTTTTGTCATTTATGCAACAAATTCAAGTTGCTAGTGAAAATTAGTTAATAAAAGTTTGAATAATTACTACAGTATGAACTAGAGAATCCAGTATCCATTACAAACAATGGTAGAATAAGTGAAACAGGGAGAAGGGTAAGTTGTGAGGAAGGCATATTCAGTCTTACAAAATAAACTCAGAAACTGAAACAATATATGGTGGCAGGCTCTCTATAAATAATTAGTTCAAAGCCATGAGATATTGAAAGGCTGGACTTTAGGAGATGGAAACTGTGAACTAGGAAATAGGATGCCAGTGGTACAGGTGTAGACATCTCTTTGAGATCAGAGTTAAATGGGAGGCAGGAAATGAAGTGGCAACTAAGTAATTGACTACTGTCAAGATTAGACTTTTTTCAAGACAGTCTAGGGCAAGGTCAAAGGTAAAGGTAGGGTTGAGCAAAATAAGAATCAGATTTTTTAAATTTCCTAGATAAATATATCTGAAAAACATCTATAGAATTTATGTTGGGGCAGCAACACATATTTTGTAAACACACACATTTTCAAGCCTCATACTAGTAAATAATATGTTTGAAACTCACTTGTGAATACCTGGCATGGCCCAAGAATAGTACTGAGAAAACAACACCTCTTTTATCATGCTTTGGTACAAAGTCTGCCAAGTAATAATATGCATTTTTTGAAATGACTAAATATATACTTACGTAGCAGACTATTCAAAGCCATTATAGAATAGTAAGCAAGTAATAAATGTTCAAAAGTCCATAACTACACATTCATGTAATATACAGCTGTCACCTTCAGTAGGTTAAATAATGTAACTCTTTAACCATGGCCAATATCTATAACAGCTTACATAGATAACTTTCAAACTTTATCTTGAATATATATATATATATATATATATATATATATATATAAGTTTTTAGACTGAGCAAAAAAATATCATTCTTATGCAGATATTATTGCAATTAATATTTGACTATTGTTTACAAAAAATTCTTGATCTTAATGCTATTGTGAAGTGTTATTTTATTGCATATAAATATTTAATAATTAAATTGATCAGAAAATTGAGAGACATAGAGAAACCATCACTTTAATTTTTCTATTATTTTTTAAAGATTAAAAAAATAAATTTATGAGAAAGAAAGAGAGCACGAGGAGGAGTTGAGGGAGAAGGACAAGTGGACTCCATGTTGAGCACAGAGCTGAACTCAGGACTTGACCTCACAAGAGTTGGATGCTTAACCAACTGAGTTATCTAGGCTCCCCCCAAAACCATCCTTTTTAATGTGTTCATTGATATTCAGTGGGAATTTATTTAAAACAAATAAATGTTTTTGCTACTCTTGATAACTTAAACTACTACCTACCAGTAGGTATAAAACAGGAATTTACTTTTCAACAGAGTAGAGGATATCAGAGTGGTTGTTATCTTCGATAATTCAAGAGGATCCATTTCCAGCACAATTTTCATGGGTGATAAGGTATGTAAATCTTAGAATATTTTAAACTATATTTTTAAAATTCATTTTATCACTTCATTTTTGGAATTTGTGGATAACTGATTACTCATATGTCATGATAGTAAGTCAGAAGATCAAGATACCTCTTTATAATTTTTCAAGTCTCCATTTTTGCTCTAGTAGACAGTTGAAGGTAAAATAACTATATTCATTGCATTACCTATATGAAACCCTGTGTAGTAAAAGGTGGCAGGAAAAGGTTAAAAAGTTAGGAGTCATTTTCAATGCTTTCTTCAGCATCTTGTCATTTTGCTTTACTACCATTTCAGATGTAACTCTGGCTATAGTTCTAGGTTGTGGCTTGGCAGTACATAGTTTATGCATGGTGTAAACATAATACAAATCAGTCTTGGCAGTAAAGCACATCGTCCTGAGACATCTCTATCAGAGTAGGCCCTCTATCTTTCTATGTCTTAGCTACTTGGAATTTGGCTAATTTAAACCTACATATAAACACAGGAAAGATTGTTCATGAAGTTAAAAATGCTATTGATTTGTGATAATCAGAAACCTTTCCCATCACCAATATCAGGCAGCAAGATACTTTGCTCATATTTTAAGGAAGAAATTAAATCTTTTGGGAAAGATTTCTCTCAACTACCCATTCATTGTCTGAACATCTGCTTCCTTTCTCCTACTCTCTTAGCCTCTTTTTTTTTATAATAGTTCCTTTTCTCAGTCTAAAAACTTTTCCATTTCTTACACCAAAACTATTTTCTTTCGTATATCTCTTGGCATTCTCTATTTTATCTTTTCTTCCCATCCACACTTACTGAATAATTGGTTTCATCTCAGATATCTATTACTTTGGGGCAGCCTGGGTGGCTCAGCGATTTAGCACCTGCCTTCGGCCCAGGGCGTGATCCTGGAGTCCCAGGATTGAGTCCCACATCAGGCTCCCTGCATGGAGCCTGCTTCCCCCTCTGCCTGTGTCTCTGCCTCTTTCTCTCTGTGTGTCTCTCATGAATAAATAAATAAAATCTTTAAAAAAAGATATCTATTACCTCATCGTACATTCATCCTCCAATGGCTTGCAACCTAACTTTGGTCCCTATCAGTCTGAGAGACATTTGTGCTAAGGTCACTGGGGATTAAACCCAATGTACAGTTCAATGTTAATATTACCAAACAATTCTTTTTCAGTGAATATTAATCATCATTTTCTATTCCCCAATTTTCCATAACACTACATTCACTTGGTTCTTCTTTTACTTTCTCTCTCATTTAGTTTGGCGCTTATATAACTGCTATTAAGCATTACATCGCTTCCTGTGAGAATTCATCCATGATCATGATTTCAGGCATACCCAACCTATGTGTGGATGATTTCCAAGTGTCTATCTCCAGCCTAGATTTTCATTTTCACTTTATTTAGCCTATATATTCTCAGTTGCAAATAAACTACAAGAACATCAAACTCAACAAGGCTGAAATGGAACTTACCTTTTTTTTTTTAACCCTAAATGAACTCATATCCTATATTTTCTGCCTAATTTGCCTGGATCAATTTCTATTCCATCACTTAAGCTAGAAGCCTACTCCTTGACTTCTTTCATTCTCTCTTTCTCTCCACATTTGAAACCTCAAAGTATTGTATTTCAGCAATTATAGATGTAGATTTCACATTTTAACATCTCTGAAATCAGGATACATCTCAACAAGCAACAATTCAAGCATTGTTTTAGTTTGATTAGCAGAGATTTTATTCCCTCTTAGTGGTACAAAGAGAAATGTTGTATACTATGGTTCAGCCCATGGTGCCTTGCATTAGATGAAATATAGTACTTAATAAATCTATCTCAATATCTCCAACGTCACTACTACTCCTACAATTCAAGAGTCTTCCTGCCTTCTGTCTAACCATTTTTATTCATTATTCTCAACACTATGAATCTTACATTTACAATGCAATTTGATGATGGAATTGTTCCACTTCAATCTTTCAGTTACTCCCCATCACCTGGGGAATGATGCCCAATGTTATTTACATGGGATTCAAGGCTGTCCATGCTCTAATCGCTACTTTTCTACATTGACCTCCTAAAGAAAAGTCTTTTCTCATGCTCCCTTTCCCTGAAAGCTTTCCTTCATACACACAGAAAACATCTCCATTTAGTACCCAGCATCTAAAAAAAGAAGACACTTTATCTCTTTAAGCAAAGTTAGATGCCCCATTAAGACTCAGGATCTAGGAAAGGAGATACTTTATCTCTCTAAGCAGAATTAGATGCCCCACAATAACCTAGGCATATCTCCATCTTTGTGCTTACCACATGTACCGTAAGTTTTATTATTTTATTTCCTTCCCACACTTGATAGTGTCTTTTTAAAAAATAATTTTCCTATTTCTAGGACCAAATATAGTACCTGGAACCTGGGAGGATTTTGGTAACTATGTATTGAAAAAACAGTAAATGGGATGTGTCAGTGGAAAAATGACAATTAAAACATCTTTAAACATTGTTTAAACATTGTTTAAAGATGTGATTGCTCATGAATAGCACATGAGGAAACACCAATATTTAAGGGGTGTACAAAGGAAGATGTGCCTGCAAAAGAGAATGAGAAATTGAAATTAGAGATCTATAATCTCGATTGGATAGTGTTGACATTAAAGGTCATGTTCCTTCAACCATATTCCCATAATCACGCTGGTCTGAAGGATGATAATTAGATTCAGAGCAAAGTCACACACACACACACACACACACACACACACACACACACTGAAATATTATTCATCCATAAAAAGAATGAAATCGTGCCATTTGCAATGATGTGGATAGAGCCAGAGTGTATTATGCTAAGTAAAATAAGTCAGTCAGAGAAAGACACATGAGTTTAAGAAACAAAACAGATGAACATAGGGAAAGGTAAAAAGAAAGAAAAAAAGGAAGAAAGGTAAAAAGGAAGAAAGAAAGAAAGAAAGAAAGAAAGAAAGAAAGAAAGAAGAAAGAAAGAAAGAAGGAAGGAAGGAAGGAAGGAAGGAAGGAAGAAAGAAAGAAAGAAAGAAAGAAAGAAAGAAAGAAAGAAAGAAAGAAAGAAAGAAAGAAAAGTAAACCATAAGAGACTCAACTATAGAGAACAAGCAGGGTTGATGAAGCGGAGGTGGGCAGGGGATGATGGGTATTAAAGAGGACACTTGTTGTGTTCGGCACTGGGTATTACAGGTAAATGATAAACCACTAAATTCTACTCCTGAAACCAATGTTATACTATATGTTAACTAGAATTTATATAAAATTTTGAAAAAAAAATTCAGGCAAACAGCCTGGCATGTGCAAAGTTCCTGTGCAAGGGATTATAAAAAATGACCAGTGTACTGCTAATACAGAAAGGTGTAGGTGGGTAGAAAATGATGCTGGAGAGTAATTTGGGCCAGAGCACGCAAGGCCTCCTGAATCATATGATGGGATTTTTTCTTGGGGCTATGGAAAGACAGAGGAAAGTTTTAACTCCTAGTATAGGAGGTCATGTGATGCATTTTCTAAAGGTAATTCTATCTTGATTGGAAGGGAACTAGAGAGGATACAGGAGAAGGATTATGTTTCTTGCACAAATAAGGGAAATCAGTAAGGTATAGGAAAAAGAACAAGGGATTTCTAGCTGAGCAGGCTTGAGATAGATCCAGATTCTGGCATTTTTATGATACTGTTAGGATAAAATGAAAGAATTTATATAAAGCTTGACAAACATTGGTTCTCTTCCATCTCTCCAAAACCAGGTTCTCATTAAACATTTGTCAAATAACTATGCGTTATGCACAAATCACATTCACTTTCGAATTTTAAAACCCACCTGTACCTTCTATTTAAGATTTATATGTTTATTATATTGTTCTGAAAAGCTATATTTTTTTTCTGAATAGCTATATTATTAGCTTTTTACTCTTGACTTTGTATTTATCTAATGTAAAAAGTAAATTCCAGTCTTACGAGTAAAAACAAAAAAATGTAAAACTTGTTATATAGACTTAATAAGTAGGTTGAGGTAAGTAGAGAAGGTTACAATTTGGGCCAACCAACATCAACTCTAACCCCTTAAACAATGCCTTCTTTTATGTACTGCACTTCATATGGGTATCAGAGTAGAACTGTGTAATGACAGCCCTAATAGCTACCAGTCATAAAGAAACAACAGAAGAACAAATGTTGAGACTTGAAAGTTGGAAGGATCAATAGCTAGATAGCACTTGTTATATGAGAACTGAAATTAGATCTTCAAAGAAATACTGCCGAAAGCAAAATAAATTAGGTAATTTAGTATGTTCAAAAAACAACTTATTTTAAGGTTTGACTCCCAACACACACTATATATTTCTGTCACTGCTCATCTGGTTTAAAGGATTTATCCAATCCAACTTGTCTTTATCCTCTGGCTATTTTTATAGCTTAAGTTACCCTGTTTGGTGTAATTTTTATAAAATATCCTCTTTTTTTTTGAGGATGTATGTGAGTTTCATCGTCTGTAGTTAGTTTCGCAAAGTTAGATATTATTTATTTTTTTATCCCTAGCATCTGAAAAATCATGTAAAACATGGTGAACACATAAAGACATAGTTAGGTAAACAGGCATTAGTGTGGAGGATCTCTGCTCAATTACTACATTTTCAGAGAGCTCCTTACTATCTACGTTCATCTTTTCCTACTTTATGTTTTTTTATGACGTTTAATGCTACCTACATTTATGTTATTTGTAGTCTGTCTCCCTCACTAGAACATATGCCATGTGAGGGTGGGAAATGTGTCTTCCTTACTTCCACATCCCTAGGGCCTGGAAGAGGGCTTGACACAGAAGAGATGCTCAAATATATTTGATAAATGAGTGAATAATCAATATTTTCAGTGTTTCTCCTGTGTTTCCTTTTCATATTTGTCAGTACTTGATAAGATAACAATAATAATACTGGGAGATTGTTATTCTCTAATTGTTGGGATATATTAGGGCTTTCCAAAGAAGGAACTAATAGGCTCTCTCTATATATACACATACATATAGGTTATATGTGTGTGTGTATATCTGTGTGTGTGCGTGTGTGTGTATATATATGTATATATATATATATATATATATATACATATATATATATACAGAGAGAGAGATATTTATTTTAAGGAATTGATTTATGCAGTTGTGGGGGCTGAAAAGTGAAATCTGCAGAGCAGGCCAGCAGGCTTGACATTCCAGCACGAAATGATGTTGCAGTCTTGAGTTGGAAGGCAGTCTGGAGGCATAATTCCTTTTGTTTCAAGGTACTTCAGTCTTTTTTTTTAAGGCTCTCAATGATTGGATGAGGCTCACCAACATTATAGAGAGTAATCTGCTTTATTCAAAGTCTACTGATTTAAATGTTAATCACATCTTAAAAATACCTTCACAACAACATCTAGATTGGTATTTGACCAAAAATTGAGCACCATAGCCTACCCAAGTTGACACATAAAGTGAACTCGAGAGACGACCTTTTTTAACCCTAATCCTTAAATCTTGTTTCTCGCATAGATTGCCAACACGCAGCATTAACTGCCTATATTCGGCCCTGCACAGCTGCTGCCAGCAGAGGGCAACCTGAGGCGCCCGTTTTTTTTAGGGTCTACTCAACGTCTTCTGCAGACCCCGATCATCTATACCATCTGGGAACTTATTAGGTGCAGAATCTCAAGACTCCATCTTAGGTCTACCGAATTAGAATCTTCACGTTAACAACATCACCAGGAAATTCCTTTGCAGAATAAGGAGCTACAGTGCTCTTCCCAGGGAATTTTGAGCAGAGAAGTGTTCATGTATCCCCACCTTCTACTTTTCAGGTCCCATTTCTTTGCACTTTTTATTCGCATTATGGGTAGTCATATGACTTGTTTGAGGGTAGAGACTGACATTAGTTGGTGTTTTCTGTTTTCCTCTCTTTAGAAACAACACTGGGGCCTAACAAAAATCAGCATGATGCCAAAAGCTCTAAAAACATGAGAAGTAGGCATAGCCTCAACTTTAATATAAGCCATTAAGGAAAAGGCAGCATGCTAGAAGGTAGACTGTACTGCCCTCTTAGGAGAGGAGAGTTTTAGTGTGAGGGCAACACTTTCTTGCCATGTGACCTTGAAAAATGTTTTGCCTTTGACTAAAGTTTCCTATCTACGTATTAAGAAGTTTGGATTAGTTCATCATCTTTAAGCTGAATCCAATCTCTATATATGTGTATATATATATATATATATATATATATATATATTCTGTGAAATATATATATTATGATAATTCATAACCTGTGGAAATCCAATCTCTCTATATATACATATATATATATATTATGATAATTCATTACCTGTGGAAATCCAATCTCTATATATATACATATATATATATATATATTATGATAATTCATAACCTGTGGAAATAGTATGTTGAGAGGTAGGGTAATAATGAAGAGGATTGTTGAGTATAGCGTCAGAGTATTCTCACAAAAGAGATAACCAAATCCTGAAATTCCATTTTTGAGGATTATGAAAAATTCAGCCTTAAAAAATCTGTTTGAATGAATTAAACAAGAGGCTTTGTTTGGGTACAGAATATAGAAAGAATGTAGGTGCTTTGAATCAGATGGGAGAGAGATGGAAAATTTTGGAGGGTATAGGATGGCTCAAAAATTAGATTTATGGTGCCTATAAATCATGGTTTGGCTAGTGCTAAGCATGCACATAGTTCTATAAAAGGAGGTACCAAACCGGGGTTTGGATTGAGTGGTTTTAGACAAGCAAAATATATGATTCTGATGTAAGGTCTTTAGAGTCACAGATTTAACTTAATCCAAATTCTTACATGATCTTCGTTCTTCCTGGGATTGGAAACACTAGGATCTTGGATAGAGTTATTCCATTTAAACCTCAAAAATAAGCTTCTGAAAGGAATGAAGATTTGACTGCTTATGAGTTGAAGCAGTGTTATGCATACCTTCACCTAGGTGCCTTGATTCCAGTGCTGGATTTTTTACTTTCCCTCACTAATGATATCCACTCAATTAGATAATACTCTATTCCAAAATTGATCCTGACTTTCCATATTTCTCCATTTATAGGCTACTACTGATGAGTGGCCAGGCTCACAATCATCTTTTTTTTTTTAATTTTTATTTATTTATTTATGATAGTCACAGAGAGAGAGAGAGGCAGAGACACAGGCAGAGGGAGAAGCAGGCTCCATGCACCGGGAGCCCAACGTGGGATTCGATCCCGGGTCTCCAGGATCGCGCCCTGGGCCAAAGGCAGGCGCCAAACCGCTGCGCCACCCAGGGATCCCTCACAATCATCTTTTACCTGGATGACTACAATAACCTGCAATCCAGCCTACATATTCACTCCTGCTGCTCTGCAGTCTACCCCCATGTAGCAGCCAGCTGGAGCTTATTACAGTTAGAATCTTATCACATCTCTTCATTTTTTAAATTTTCCATTGCACTTACAATTATACCTAAACCTCTTTCTGGGGCATATCCTCTCTCCAACATCACTTATTTCAATTTCCTAATCATTCAACATCTTTCAGATATGCTGATCTCTCTTCTTCCCCACATACCAGATTCTTCTCTCCCCAAGGAGTCTTCCTACTTGTTAGTATCTGCCCAAAACATTCTCTGTCATTCTCTGCATGGTGAGCTGCTTCTCAATCTGGGTCCAGCCATGATAGACAACACATAATAGTTAAATAAGGGAAGCTTAATATAAAGAACTTAACTGTGATAAAAGAATAATTTAAGCTATAAAGAAACTCTACATGGTGCACTAAGGCTGAAGAAGAGTACTCAAAAATACAAACACTTGTAAGTTGTTCAGACATCACTGGAGTATGTGTAGCCACCAGGTAGCAGAGAAGTTTGCTGATGTAACTAGCCCAGAGATAGTGTGGACTTGTTATGTGAACAAAAGGCAACCCCCTGGAATATAGGAGGGGGGTAAGATGATCAGTAATTTGCAGCTAAACACACAATAGGAGTTTAGCAGCTGGCAGTGATATAGGTCTTCAGAGATAAAAGGTTGGGAGAAGGTTTACAGAAGGAATGACTGCTAGATGGGTGACACTCTGGTGTGTGAAAACTATTAACAGGAGAAGAGACCATTATGATCCTCAGATTTGTGGTGGTTCTGGTCCAGACTGCTGAGGAATGGTTACTGCAGGCCAAGGGTGCAAGGTGACAGTTTTCTAGGCCCTTAACCAGAACAAACCCTGTTGCCATCACTCACACTCTTACCATCAACTCTCTCTCTGCTGCCCCCAATCTGCCCCCACCCTCCCACCGGAAATTAGAAGCCTCTTCTTTCTGTACATCTCTGCAGCACTCTGCACTGAGAAAGCTTAACTTCATGCTCACTTTAAAGGACCAGCTTTAAAAGGAATTATTTTTTTAAAAAAATAAATTGATTTTTTATTGGTGTTCAATTTACCAACATACAGAATAACACCCAGTGCTCATCCCGTCAAGTGTCCCCCTCAGTGCCCATTACCCAGTCACCCCCAACCCCCGCCCTCCTCCCCTTCCACCACCCCTAGTTCGTTTCCCAGAGTTAGGAGTCTTCATGTTCTATCTCCCTTTCTGATATTTCCCACACATTTCTTCTCCCTTCCCTTATATTCCCTTTCACTATTATTTATATTCCCCAGATGAATGAGAACATACACTGCTTGTCCTTCTCCGATTGACTTACTTCACTCAGCATAATACCCTCCAGTTCCATCCACGTCGAAGCAAATGGTGGGTATTTGTCATTTCTAATGGCTGAGGAATATTCCATTGTATACATAAACCACATCTTCTTTATCCATCATCTTTTGATGGAAACCGAGGCTCCTTCCACAGTTTGGCTATTGTGGACATTGCTGCTAGAAACATCGGGGTGCAGGTGTCTCGGTTTTTTACTGCATCTGTATCTTTGGGGTAAATCCCCAACAGTGCAACTGCTGGGTCGTATGGCAGGTCTATTTTTAACTCTTTGAGGAACCTCCACACAGTTTTCCAGAGTGGCTGCACCAGTTCACATTCCCACCAGCAGTGCAAGAGGGATCCCCTTTCTCCACATCCTCTCCAACATTTGTGGTTTCCTGTCTTGTTAATTTTCACCATTCTCACTGGTGTGAGGTGGTATCTCATTGTGGTTTTGATTTGTATTTCCCTGATGGCAAGTGATGCGGAGCATTAAAAGGAATTCTTTGTTTTGCACAGAGCATCTACTGAAGAATTCATTCAGAACTAAGAAGCAATAAATTGGTGACATACCATCGTGTGTGCCCCAAGCTTAAGTGGCCCTGCAAGTTTAACCCATTATTTTCTAGCTGACCCCTCTATTTCCTCAATAGCGCTTACTTACATTTTCTCTGTAATTTTATTTGCTTACTTTTATTTTTCTGATTATCTAATCAGAAAACAAGCAAATTAAAACCGAGACAATACTGTTGTGTTCATTGCATTCCTAGAGCCAGGAAATTTTTTTAAAAGATTTTATTTATTTATTCATGAGAGACAAAGAGAAACAGAAAGAGGCAGAGCAAGAAGCAGGCTCCATGCTGGGAGCTCAACGTGGGACTAGATCCTGGGTTTCTAGGATGGCGTGCAGGCCTGAAGGCGGCGCCAAACCGCTGAGCCACCCAGGCTGCCTGGGGAACATTTTTAAAAATCAATGTTAAGTGAATTTACAGAATTGACCCCAAAGAGGAGACCTCCCTTAGGCTAGCACTGAGAAGATGTTTCCACCCCAAGTTGTACAGACAATTGAAGTTGGAGAAGAAATGAGAAGAGCTGAGATGGACCTTTCAGGCCTGCTTTAGCTTACTCTTTCTTTCTTTCTTTCTTTCTTTCTTTCTTTCTTTCTTTCTTTCTTTCTTCTTCTTTCTTTCTTTCTTTCTTTCTTTCTTTTTCTTTTTTTTTAAGAGACAGGGAAGATACCATTGTAAAATTCATATCTCTTATTGTTGGACACATTTAGCCCTTCAGTACACTGCTGATATCCACGCCTACTCAGGTATTACACTAATTCTTCATTGACTTAAGGGGATAAGCCTGTGGTTTTGAATTATATGGAATGCCATCTGATGGTGGATTCATGATGAAGTGCTTCATGATTCCATCTCCACCTACCATGAATTATGGCCCAGAAAACACTGTGCTTCAAGACATCAAAACAACCTATTACTAGGAGCATTTAAGCTCACCATTCAACATATTTTATATAAATAATAATATCATCATTTGATTCCAAAGTTTCTCAATGCCCTCCCACGCCCTGGCAACTTATTTGGTTATCTCATAAGTATAGATCCTAAAAAAGGGCGTGGTAGGGAGAACCTGATTTATGCTGGTTTCAGAGAAAGCCTTTGTGAATGATATTTAAGTTTAGACTTGGAGCTTGAAAAGGAGTCATTTAAGAAAGAAGAAAAAAGAACTGTTTCAGGCTGAAGGAAGAGCACCCAAGGAAGGAGTCTGGCACTTTCTGGGAGTTGAAAGAAGTGGATGTGTCTAAAAACAGCAAACATAGGGGTGGGGACTGAGGACTAGCAGGAAATGAGGCTTGGCAGGGTGGATCCTTTCCTGTTTAGAGGGCAGGTTAGGACGTTTAGGTTTTATTTTATCTATGCTGGTAACCCACTGGGAGAGTTTGTAGGGAGGAGCACAATCCCATTTACTTTTAAAAAATCCCACTGGATTTATGCATTATTCTACATAGATACAAATAAACTTGTTCTGATCTCATAACATAATTAATAATTTATTAGATATCAAAAACTTTACATAATTAAAATGTTTTATTAGATATTGAATGAAGTTTGTTTTAGTCAAAAAAGCAATACATGTAAAAAGTTCAGAAAAATAAAGAAGAAAATACTATTTACATTATATGGTCAACACATTAGATAAAATAATTTTGCAATGATTATATCACCTATACTTGCTGTTTCCATATGTTTCTTGATTTTTTTTTTGTTAGCACTTTAACATGGTAACATTCTGATTTAAAAAAATCCTCCTCTCAACTAACTGCATAATAATTACATGATTAGATCATACTATCTTATCGGACATTTACTTATTTCTGTTTAATTATTTTGATTTAAACATTTAATGAGTCACTTATTTGTATATGGATATTCGACTATATTTTGAATTATTTAATTAGTTTAGATTCCTAGAAGTGGAATTATTGGCTCAAAGACCACAAACGTTTTGTTACACTTGTGTGTGACCCTGTTATCATACTATCCTCCTGTAAGTGTTGAACATCATGTCGATTTTAAATATTTACAATTAAATAGGTAAATCTTACATGTCTGTGTTTTACTGTTGTTTTAATTCACATTCATTCATTACCTGAGAATTTGAACACTTTATGTTTCTTAGCTATTCCTACTCCCTCTTTTCTGAACTATTCATGCCCTCTAACCATTTCAGAATAGATGCTTAATGCCTTGTCTACTAATTTGCAGGTTTGTTATAAATATTTTTAAATTCTTTTTTGGCTTGTTAATTTTGTTTATAAAGTTTTGTAAACTTCAGAGACCTATTTTATATTTGAATATAATCAATATTCAATATTTATTATAGGTAAGGAAAATAGTCTTCCTTTATGATAATATCTATTAAGTTTATGAAATTTTCCTCCATCAAAAGATTTGATAATGATTGATTTCTATTTTCTTAGAGTTTATGCAATTTTTTAAAAAGATTTTATTTTTTTATTCATTCATTCATCCATTCATGAGAGACACAGAGAGAGAAAGGCACAGATATAGGCAGAGGGAGAAACAGTCTCCTTATGGGGAGATCCCAGGACTCTGGGATCATGCCCTGAGCAGAAGGCAAATGCTCAACCTCTGAGCCACCCGGGCATCCCTAGAGTTTATACAATTTGTCTAGATTTAATCTCAGAATATTGTGTGATGTGAGAATCAAAATGAACTTTTCCAAACCAGTTTTCATTTAGCAGATACATAATGACCATCTATCCTATGAAGACAATCTTCTAGACACTGGTTGAAACTGGTAAACTAAATAAAATGCCTTGTGGATCTTACTATGTTCTAGTGGGGATGAAATCTCATCATTATTTATTAAATAATCTTCATCTTCTGGGAAGTGGGTGGGGGATAGGTAAAACGAGTGAAGAGGATTATGAGTACACTTTCTTTGATGAGAACTAAGTACTGAGTAGACTGTTGAATCACTATATTGTACACCTGAAACTAATATAACATTGTATGTTAATTGCACTGGAATTAAACTTTTAAAAAATAAAACAAAATGTATATTTATACCTGTGCATCAAAAAATCTGGGAGAAATGATGATAGGATTATCTCTAGTTATAATGCTACTTTTTATTTTCCGCTTTTTATTTTTTATCTTGTCTAAATTTTTAATATTTATCATATATTAATATCCTATGGTATATAAAAAACAGTTATTTCCAGTCAGGGGAAAAAGTAAAAGAAAATATTTAAAGAAAATATCTAGTGTGTTAACAATAGTTGCCTCTATACAATGATTCTTCTTTTACCCTTTACTTTTTCATGCATTCCAACATTTCTTTAAAAAAGATACATTGCTAGGTACAAACTTCCAGTTATAAAATAAATAAATAATGAAGATGTAATGTTAAATATGACATGACTATAGTTAATACTGCTATATGATATATTTAAAAGTTATTAATAGAATAGTATATTCTAAGAGTTCTTATCACAAGAATAAAAACACTTTTCTCCTTTTTAAGTATCTATATGAAATGATGGATTTTAAATAAATTTACTGTGGTAATTATATCATAATATATAAAAGTCAAAATATTATGCTGTACACCTTAAACTTTGCATACAGTGATATATGTCAACTATATCTCAATAAAACTGGAAAAAAGAAAAATAAATAATCTTCACCTTCTTTACTGGTTTTTATATTACTTTTACTATAAAAGCTTTTCATATATAGAAGAATTTGTTTATAGAATATCCATTGTTTTCCTGATGTGTCCATATTTTTTCCAAAGGTGCTCTCTTCTATTCTATTACAGTGTCATACATGTTAATATAAGGCAGACTAAGTCTATCTTGTTATCATTCCTTTTCAAAAACATTTTACTTATTTTAAGCAGTTTATTTTCCAATGAAAATTTTATACTTTTTTCTCAGTTTCAAAACACTCTATTGGAGTTATGGTTAACATTTACTTGTACCTATAAATTTATTTGGAAACATCAAACAGGTTTATAATTGTAATATTTACATCTGTGAATATGCCATTCCTTTTCATTTATTAAACATTTATTTCTCAGTAAAATAATGCTACTTTTCTTCAGTTAGATTTGAAGATCTGTTAAAATTAAAAAAAAAATTTAAGATTCTGTTGAGATTTCTCTTAGATTTGTTGTTTTTTCCCTCTTATTTTTTTTTTTAGATTTTATTTATTTATTCATGAGAGACACAGAGGGAGTCAGAGACACAGGCAGAGAGAGAAGCAAGCTCCATGCAGGGAGCCTGATGTGGGACTCAATCCCAGGTCTCCAGGATCACACCCTGGGCCGAAGGCAGACACTCAACCACTAAGCCACCCAGGCGTCCCAAATTTCCCTCTTATAAGTACATTTTTCTTACTGTAACCTCTAACTTACCAAGGACATTTCCATAAGAAAGCTCTTATTGTTGTATATTTGTCACGTGTTCATTAATTTTAATAGAGTTCCATAATTCTAATACCTATATTTCTCAGTTTCATAGATATACAATGATACCATGAGCAAATTGGCTTTCTTTTAATTATAGCTTTGCTTAACAGATTATTGAGATTTGAAACATTATTCAATAATAAAAGTTAAAGTGGAAAATCTTTTATTTACTCAGAAAAAATTTTTTTTTCCCAAATCTGATCTAAATGAACAGGAAAAAGTACCTCCCTGAAATCTATAAACAGTATAAAGCCAAACAGAATATCATTATCAAATAATGAGTGAAGTGTGAACTAATACTTAGAATTAACGTAATACACTGAACAACTTGTAGTAATTTTATGATTTTATGTACAATTATGTTCATTTTTTAAAAAGTCACAAAGTCCAAATTCCTCAAATTGTATAAATTAAATAAATATGTGCAGTTTTTGTATATCAATTATGCCCAATAAAGTTTTGGAAAAAAAAGAAATTTAAACTATCAAAGAAAATGAGAAATTATTCTACATTATATACTTTAAATAATGCTTAATTTGGAGGAAATAAACTTTATATTTTCATAAGGCCCAATGGTTACTGGATACTTTTTTTTAATATATATATATATTTTTAATTGAAGTTTGATTTGTCAACATATAGTATAACCCCCAGTGCTCATCCTATCAAGTGCCCTCCTCAGTGCCCCACTCAGTTACCCCATTCCTCTACCCATCTCCCCTTCCACGACCCCATTGTTCATTTTCCAGAGTTAGGAGTCTCTCATGTTTTGTCACCCTCTCTGATTTTTCCCACTCATTTTCCCTCCTTTCCCTTATAATCCCTTTCACTATTTCTTATATTCCCTGTATGAGTGAAACCATAGATGATTGTCCTCAGATTGATTGACTTATTTCACTCAGCAGAATATCCTCCAGCTCCACCCAGGTGGAAGCAAATGGTGGGTATTTGTCCTTTCTAATGGCTGAGGAATATTCCATTGTATACATAGACCACATCTTCTTGATCCATTCATCTTTCGATGGACACCGAGGCTCCTTCCACAGTTTGGCTATTGTGGACATTGCTGCTAGAAACATCGGGGTGCAGGTGTCTCAGTTTTTTACTGCATCTGTATCTTTGGGGTAAATCCCCATCAGTGCAATTGCTGGGTCATAGAGCAGGTCTATTTTTAACTCTTTGAGGAACCTCCACACAGTTTTCCAGAGTGGCTGCACCAGTTCACATTCCCACCAGCAGTGCAAGAGGGTTCCCCTTTCTCCGCATCCTCTCCAACATTTGTGGTTTCCTGCCTTCTTACTTCTCTCCATTCTCACTGTGTGAGGTGGTATCTCATTGTGGTTTTGATTTGTAGTCTCCCTGTCATATTGGCCAATACACAGAAGGCAACTTAAAAAAAATGGATTTACTTCGAAACTACTGGTTCTCTAGCTCAGGAACATACATCAGAATTATCTGCGGAGGTTTTAACAAATATTTAAGTCTGGGCCTCCCTCCCGGAGAAGGCTGCATGGCAGGGTGGGGGGCTGGGGCACTGGCATTTTCAAAAAGCTCTTCGGAGAGTTCGGATGTTTCCTTCTGCTTGGGTCTCTTGATTTTTAGGCTGACTGGCGTACTTTGCACTTTTTGGGCCACTGCTTGGGAGTATGGAGAGCTTTTTTCGCAGATTTATTAGCAGTAGTAAAGAACCTGGCCCCTGGCGCTTTGGTTGTCTGTCTTGGGTCTTTTTCCCCCAGTGAAGAGTTTCTTTCTTTCTCTGCCTCTTCTTTGATTCTTGGCTTCTTCTCCAGGCCATTACCTGGAGTCTTGGGTTCTGCAGCCTTCGGGGTCTCGAAACCCGGAAAGGCCTTTCTCTTCTTCTTATTCTTCTTTTTTTTTTTTTTTTAAAGATTTATTTATTTATGACAAACATAGAGAGAGAGAGAGGCAGGCCCCATGCCGGGAGCCCGACGTGGGACTCGATCCCGGGACTCCAGAATCGCGCCCTGGGCCAAAGGCAGGCGCTAAACCGCTGCGCCACCCAGGGATTCCCCCCTTTCTCTTCTTTTCACGGGGTGTGTTGGGACCAGGCCTCTTTTTCTGAGACTTCTTTCCTGCGGCATGGTTTTGCATCTCTATGCTTTCTTTTGCTGGAGTCCCTATTGGTATGAGCAGGATCTCGTCTTTGGACTCGTCTTACACCTTATGCTGGGTTTTTCCTCTACCAGCCTCTTCTCAGGAGCCTGCATCTTCTCCTTCTGGGGGTGGGGGTCAGGGTCCTTCACAGCAGCATCACTAGTTTTGGGGTCTGCGTCCCCTTCCTTCTGGGCCGATGCAGCCTTTTTAGCCTGTTTCATATGCCTTTTGTTTTGTTCTCTTTTTGTTTTTCATGATACTCTTTTTGTTGTTATTGTTGTTGTTTGCTTGCTTCCTTTTTCTTCTGACTAGGAGTGCATATTCCCTTGGCTTCATCCTGACAGCTGACAAATGAGGAAAAGACAGGCAAGGAAGCTGACGTCTCCGTCTTCACATAAAAGAGTTTCATGCTCTCCCACTTCTCTGGCAACTTTTGTGAAAGCCTCTTCATCACAGAGATGATGTTATCAATGATGTGTTCAACCTCCATTCCAGTGTGGCCAGCATGGATAGTATTGCAAGAACCAGTTTTAGAGATGTTTAAGACAGTGCTACCTATGCATTCATTAATCTCCCTGGATACATTCTTGGCCAGAAGGTTCACAGGTACCAGCATGTTCTTTCCGTGGTAGAAATGTCTCCCGAGGTGTAATGGTAAGAGCCACCTGATTCTCACATCAGTAAGGAAGAAGTCAAAACTTCCCAAGAGGCACAGCTTGGCTTCATCAGCTTTATATGCCTTTTTTAGAGTTTGGAGGGGGATAATCTAAGAAACAGTTTTAATTCCATGCTTGTTCAAAAGCTTCTTGTAAAACCGTTCTGTCTTTTCAGGAGTTAAATTGGGTTCATCCTGGGGAAGTAAACAAGTATCTGTTAAATCTGATCGAATACCATGAAGCAAGGGCAGTCTGACCCTCAGTTCTTTACTTGGAATCTTCCATAATACTACCATTAAAAAGAGATTTTCATTCTCATTCAAAAGCAATCCATTTGCGTTCTTCCTGGACCTGGAGTGTGCCAACAGAGCTTCCACCACTTTTCTAATCTGCCCTTTGTCCAGCTGCTCCAGGCAGGCCAGGTTAGCTGGAGCAGAGGCTGAGGCTGTGGCTGAGGATGACAGTGTGGTGGAAGCTCAACCCTCCATACTTCTCTTGCCTCTTGAAAGTGTGTGCAGTACCCAGGGCTGGCTCCTAAACAAGATATTTAAATTCGCTTTCAATATTGGAAGGAATTACTGTGGGTGGAAGGACATTGAGCGGTGTTTCAAAGGAAAAATTATCCAAATGTGTATATACACCCAGAATGGAAAATAAGTTGGACACAGAACTAAATAAGTTTTGTCAGTGGATGACAACCTTAATTTCAAACTCCCTTAAAATGGTCCACAAAAGAGGGAAGTATTCTGCAGATTTCAAATATGTGACATATGAACATTTATGTTATCAATATCCCTTCACCTATTAAAACAAGAAAGCATTTTAAAAAGAAGAGAAAGGACTTCCAGGAAAGATGGCAAAGTAGGAGAATCCTAACCTCACCCTGTCCTAGGGATACAACTAGATAATACTTACATCAGTGTAAATAACCCAGAAAAGGATCCAAAGATTGGCAGAACAGACTCTCCACAGTTAAAAGTAGAGAAGAAGCCACCCCGAAGGTGGTCGGAAAGGCAGGGACATGGATGAAAACTAAAGGAATCCATGGGACTGCCCCCTATAGGCAGGGACAGTGCAGTGCAAAGAGAGGAATAAAAGAAACCCCTGTCCCAGGCACCCCAGGCATGAGGAACTTGCATGGGGAAGATGAATCCCCATAACACTTGGTTTAAAAAATCAGGGACCAATTTTTGCAAGTTTTTATAATTAGTGCATGTACTAGAGGAGCTGGGATATTGGGAGAGTTCTTCAAGAACAAAGGAGCTGGTGGGGACCATTTCCCTCCCTCACACCCCAGCCTAGACATATGGACATCTGTGAGAACCAGTGCCACTACAGTACCTGCTATCTGCATTGCTAAGAGCGTGTCCCACCCTAGCATTCTCCTGTGGACACACCGCCTCCTGCTGGGCCTTAGTTCGAGGTCTCCTCCCAGAGCAGAACTGCACAAAACTTGCCAACACCATATGCCCTGCCTCCACACTCTTCTGTGGATCCACCCCTTCCAGCTTAGCCTTCCTTGGTCCCTAGAGGCTGCAGGTCCCCTCCTGCGGTAAATTTGTGAGGAATTGCTGACATCATGTACCCTGCACCCGCGTTCTCCTTTGAACCTCCAATATGCCCTTGGCTAAAGCCCATCCAAGGTAGTGCCCAAACCTGACAGAGTACAAGAAGCCCAGATAGCACCAGTACCACTGCAAAGTGACTCTTGGTCAGGGAAGGAAGATAACCACACACACCAGTCCAATTGTGGCCTTAGCAGTGGTTTGGGGACAGACGTCTGGTCAGATTACAAGCCCTACCCACCAATGAAAATTTCTCAGATAAAGCACTCTGCAGGTCAGTGTTACTGCATCTCTGAAAAATGTCTGGTCTTACTCAACTTAAGCCCAGGGATGCCCCAGACTGGCTTACTAACAACACAGGGACTAAATCCTGCCCACAATAGGCAAAGAGAGCCACTGCAGAAGACTGGGCTGAAGGTAAAAGTAACTTAATCACAACAGTAGGGCACACACAACACACAGAGGAGACACTCCTGAAGTAACAGTTCTGGTGAACAGGGAACATTGCACTGTAGGGCACTAGAGGACCTCCTCTTCAGAAGGCCACTATTTTCGAGAGCAAAAGACATAGCTGACTTCACATAGACAGATACAGAAATTTAGATAAATGAGGAGACAGAGGGATATGTGCCAAATGAAAGAACAGAACAAAATCACAAGAGAGCTAAATGAAAGAGGGATAAATGATGTGCTTGATAGAAAATCTAAAGTAAAGGTTACAAAGACTCACTGAACTTGAGAAAAAAAGTGGTGGACCTCAGTGAGACACTTAACAGAGTGATAGAAAACAAAGAAACCAATCAGAGATGAACAACTCAATAACTAAAATTAAAAATACACTAGATGGACTAAACAGACTAGAGGAAGCAGAAGAAAGGATCAGTGACCTAGAGGACAGAGTAATGCAAAGCAAACAAACTGAATAGGATAGGGACAAGATAATAATAGAAAATGAAAATAGACTTAGGGAACTCAGCCACAACATCAAGCATAATAAGCATTGACATTATAGGGATCCCGGAAAGAGAAGAGAGATAAGTGGCAGAAAACTTACTTGAAGAAGTAGTAGCTGAAAAGTTCAAGAATCTGGGAAAGGAAACAAACATCCAGATCCAGGAGGCACACAGAGCCCCAAACAAAATCAATCCAAGGAGGTCTACACTAAGACATACAGTAACTAAATGGCAAAAAGTAGTTACAAATAGAAAATTTTAAAGACAGAGAGAGAGAAGGGCACCTGGGTGGTTCAGTTGGTTAAGTGTCCAACTCTTGATTTTGGCTGAGGTCATGATATTCGGGTTGTGAGATTGAGCCCAGCATCAGGCTCTACACTGGCCATGGAGCCTGCTTAGGATTCTCTCCCTCCCTCTCCCTCCACCTCTCTCCCCATCTCTATAAATAAATAATAATAATAAATAAACAAATAAACAAATAAATAAATAAATACAGCAAGAAAAAAGAAAGCAATTACATACAAAGGAAACCTATCAGTGGATTTTTCAGCAGAAATTTTGCAGGCCAGAAGAAAGTGGCATGATATATTCAAAGTGCTGAAAGGAAAAAAAACCCTGCAGTCAAGAATACTCTATCCAGCAAGGCTATTGTTCAAAATAGAAGAAGAGATCATTTCACAGACAAACAAAAATTCATGACCACTCCACCAGCCCTATAAGAAATGTTAAAGGGGATTATTTGAATGGAAAGGAAATACCGCAAGTAGGAGCAAGAAAAGTAGCAAAAACAAAAGCAGTACAATAAGTATATCAATAAATATCAGTCAAGGGATTCACAAAATAAAAGGATGTAAAATATGACACTATATACCTAAAGCATGGGGTGGGTACGAGAGGAGTAAAAAAAGGTTACAACTTAAGCAACCATCAACTTAATATAGACTGCTATATGCAGAAGGTGTTATATTACAAACCTACTGATAACCATAAATGAAAACCACTAATATATATGCAAAAAATAAAGAAAAAGGAATCCAAGTATATTGCTACCGAAAGCCAGCCAACCACGAGAGAAGAGAGCAAGAGAAGGAACAAAGAACTACAAAAATAACCATAAAACAAGTAATAAAATGGGAGTAAATATATACCTATTAATAATTATTTTAAATATAAATGGACTAAGTGCTCCAACCAAAAGATAAGGAATGGTTAAAGAATCAAGACTCATCTATATCATGCCTATAAGAGATTTATTTCAGACCTAAAGACACATGCAGATTCAAAGTGAGGGATGGGAAAGCATTTTTCATGCAAATAGAAGTGAAAAGCAAGCCAGAGTAGCAATACTTACATGAGACAAAATAGACTTTGAAACAAAGATTGTAACAAAATACAAAGAAAGACACTATCTAATCAGTCATGAAGGGAACATTCCAAAGAAAGCTATAACAATGGTAAATATTTTTGCACCCAACATGGGTGTACACAAAACAGCTAACAGGAAACATAAAAGAAGTAATCATTAGTAATAAAATAATAGTAGGAGATTTTTAAGGCCCCTTCTATTGGGGTAGGGGTCTTAAAATAATGAATAAATTATTCAAACAGAAAATCAACAAGGAAATAGTGGCTTTGAATAGTACATTGGACTAAATGGATCTAACAGATATATTCGGAATATTCCATCCTAAAATAGGAGAATACACATTCTTTTCAAGTGCACATGAATAGATCACATATAAATCACAAAGCAAGCCTCAACAAATTCAAAAAGACTGAAGTCATACCATGCATCTTTTTTGGATCACAACACTGTGAAATTAGAAATCAACCACAAGAAAAAAATCTGGAAAGACCACAAACACATGGAGGTTAAATAGCATGCTACTAAAAGAAGAATAACTGAACCAAGAAATTAAAGAAAAAATAAAAAATACATGGAGACAAATGAAAATGAGAACACAATGGTCCAAAAGATTTGGGATATAGCAAAAGCTGTTCTAAGAGGGAAGTTTTTAGCAATACAGGCCTACCTCAAGAAACAAGAGAAATATTAAAACAGCATAGCCTTATACCTAAAGAACCTAGAAATGGAAAAACAAACAAAATCCAAAACAAGTAGAAAGAAGGAAATAGTGATTAGAGCAGAAATAAAGTAGAAAGTAAAATTCAAAACAATAGAACTGATCAGTGAAGTCAGGACCTGGTTTATTGAAAAGATCAGTAAAATTGATAGATAGGCAGACTCACTAAAAAAAGACAAAGAGACAGAAAGAGAGAGGACTCAAATAAGCGAAATAACAAGTGAAAGAGAAGAAATAACGACCAACACCACAAAAATACAAACATTATAAGAGTATTATGAAAAATTATAGGCCAACAAATTGTACAAACTATAAGAAATGCATAAATTCCTAAAAATATATAACCTACCAAAACTGCATCAGGAAGAAATAGAAAATTTGAACATACTGATGACCAGCAATGAAATTGAATCAGTAATCAAAAAAAAAAAAAAAAACAAAAAACTCAACAAACAAAAGTCCAGGACCTTTTGGCCTCATAGATGAATTCTAGCAAACATTTAAAAAGAGTTAATACATATCAAACCTTTCCAAAACATAAGAGGAAGGAAAGCTTCTAAATTCACTCTACAAAGCCAGTATTACCTGTTACTGAAGCCAGATAAACACCTTAGAAAAAAAACAGAACTAGAAATCAATATTTCTGATGAATAGAGACACAGAATCCACAGAAATATTAGCAAACCAAATCCAACAATACATTAAAAAAATCATTTCACTACAATCAAGTGGGATTTATTCCTGGGATGCAAGGATTATTCAATTTTTGCAAATCAATCAGTGTGATATATTGCAATAGCAAGAAAAAGCACTTGACAAAATACAATATCCATTCATGATAGAAAAAAAAATCTCAAAAAGGAGGTTAAGAGGTAATATACCTCAACACAATAAAGGCCATATATGAAGAATCCATAGGTGACATCATAGTTAATGGTGAAGAAGTTGAGTCAGGAAGATGACAGGACTGCCCACTCTCACCATTTTATTCAACATAGTACTGGAAGTCTTAGCCACAGCAATCAAGCAAGAAAAAGACATTAAATGCATCCAAATCAGTAAGAAAATTTCACTATTTGTAGATGATGTGATATAGAGAAATTCCTAAAGACTCCACCAAAAAATTGCTAGAACTGATAAGTAAATTCGGGAAGGTTTCAGGATACAAAATCAATATACAGAAATCTGTTACATTTCCTTACACTAATAATGGAGTAGAAGAAAGAGAAAGTAATAAAATCCCATTTTCAATTGCACCAAAAATAATAAAACATCTAAAAAGAAACTTAATCAAGGAGGTGCGGTGAAAGATCTATACTCTGAAAACTATGAAACGCTGATGACAGAAATTGAAGACAACATAGACAGAAAGATATTCCATGCTCATAGATTAGAAGAACAGATATTGTTAAAATGTCCATATTGCTCAAAGCAATCTACAGATTTAATGCCATCCCTTTCAAAATACCAACAGCATTTTTCACAGAACTAGAACAAATAATCCCTAACACTTGTATGGAACCACAAAGACTCAACTAGGCAAAGCAATCTTGAAAAAGAAGAAGAAAACTGGAGTTAGCCTAATCCCAGATTTCAAGATATACTCCAAAACTATAGTAATCAAAACAATATAGTACTGGTACAAAAACTGACAGATCATTAGAACAGAGTACAGGAATAAACCCACAATTATATGGTCAATTAATCTTTGAGAAAGGAGGCAAGGATATGCCACAGGAAAAATTCTCTTCAAAAAAGGAATGGAAAAACTGGACAGCTCCATGCTAAAGGATGAAACTGGATCATTTTCTTACACCATACACAAAAATAAACTCAAAAAGGATTAAAGACCTAAATGTGAGACTTGAAATCTTAAAAATCCTAGAACACAGGCAGTAATATCTCTGATATTAGCAGTAGCAACATTTTTCTAGATACGTTTCATGAGGCAAGGGAAACAAAAGCAAAAATAAACTATTGGGATTACATCAAAATAAAATCTGCATAGCAAAGGATACCATCAACAAAGCTGAAAGACAACCTACCAAATGGGAGAAGATATTTGCAAACAACATATCTGATAAAGGGTTAGTATCCAAACTATATAAAGGACTTATGCAACTCAACACCAAAAATAATAATTAAAATGGGCAGAAGATATGAACAAGTATTTCTCCATATGGATGGCCAGCAGACACATGAAAAGATGTTCAATATCACTTATCATCAGGGAAATGGAAATCAAAAGCACAATGAAATATCACCTCACACCTGTTAAAATGGCTAAATAAAAAACATAAGAAATGACAAGTGTTGGTGAGGATGTGGAGAAAATGTAACTCAGGTGCACTATCGGCAGAAAAGCAAACTGGTACAGTTACATTGGAAAACAGTATGGAGGTTCCTCAAAAAATTCAAAATTGGATTCAGAAGGGCAGGTGAGTGGGGAGGCTCCCAGACGGAAAGGGTGGGGGTGACCTATCCCCAGAAGAAGGCCTAGTCAGCTGAGCTGCCCCTGTGTCCCTCCTCGCCACCCAGGTCCAGGATGGGAGCAGGATGGCCTTAACACTGTTTCTGGTTATGCTATATTCCTCTATTCAGTTGCAAAAAGTAAATTATCCACGTGGGGCCCAGACTGCTCACCACCTTGGGGTCCTCACTGAGCGGCAGTGCAGCCCCCTTTGCATCCTTGATTAAACTTGGAACCACTGAAAAAAGGGGGGTCCTGGGGAGCTCAGTCAGGTAAGCCTCCAAGTGTTGATTTCAGTTCAGGTCATGATCTCAGAGCCCCTTAATTGGGCTCTGCTTTGGGCATGGAGCCACTTAGGATTCTCTCTCTCTCCCTCTGCCCCTCACCCACTGCTTGTGCTCACTTGCATGCATGCTCTCTCTCTCTCAAAAAATTAGAAATGCCATGCTATCCAGTAATTCCACCACTGGCTATTTACCCAAAGAAAATGAAAACCCTAATTTGAAAAGAGATATGCACCCCTATGTTTATGGCAGTGTTATTTAAAATAGCCAAATTATGGAAGCAGTCCAAGTGTCCATTGACAGATGAAGATGTGATACACACACACACACACACACTCTCACACACACACACACACAATGGAATATAACTTAGCCATAAAATAGAATGAAATCATGCCATTTATAATGACATGGATGGATCCAGAGGAGAAAATGCTAAGTCAAATAAATCAGTCAGAGAAAGACAAATACCATATGATTTTACTCAAATGTAGAATTAAAAAAAAAAAAGAAAAAGAAAACAAAGAAACAAAGTAAAAAAACAGACTCAGTATAGAGACAAACTAATGGTTGCTAGAGGGGAGGTAGGTAGGGGGATGAGGGAAATAGGTGAAGGGGATTAAGAGTACATTTATTATGACGAGCAGTTTGTAAGGTAGAGGAGTGCTGAGTCACTATACTGTACACCTGAAACGAATATGGCACTGTATGTTAACTATACTGGAATTAAAATTTAAAGAGCAAAAGATAGAAAGAGAGAGAGAGAGAGAAGAGGAAGAAAGGAAGGAAGGAGGAGAAAAGCTGTCATTGCCTTTTTATTTTAATGGAATAACTCACTACCAAACAGTACTTTGTATTTCACAGATTTTTTCTATTGTTCTATAATTTACCAGCCCCAGGACAGGCAGTGCATTTTCCTAAAGTAATATATTGCATGACTATATTGCACAAACAGCAAAAATACTGCTGTTGTTTAGTGAATATAAAACAATAATTGTAGCAAAAATTATCCTGGCACCCTAAATAAGGCTGATATATGGCAATGGAAATATGCAAAGGAAAAAATAAAACAATAGTACTTATAGTACCTTTTGTTTATTGCTCTCAGACACTTATGTTACTTTATTAATACTCATAATGTCTTTTAAAGGTTCTGTTATTTTCATCTATGATTTGGAGGAAGTAGCTGAAACACAGAAGGGCTAAACAATTGTCTCCTAGTTGAATGGCAAATTAGATGAAAATCCAATATCCACAACTTGCTAGATCCCAAAGACATATTAACCTTAGCCTTAGTAGCTATTTACACATATGTATGTGAGATCTTTCTTTCAAATAAAAAGGAAATATAACCAAGAGAAAACAATAAATATTTTGTTTTTAAAGAGCTATAAATTCTAATTAAAAATCCTTGAATAAAATACCTTAGTGTATCTGTTAACCAGTGTAAAAAAAAAAGGTAAAGAAAAATTTAGTAGTTTAAGAATTAGAACAGGGGATAAAATAATCCTGGGATGAGTCCAGTACCTTTTGTTTATCCATGGGTGGATTATCTGCTTTGTGAATTATTCATGACTAATTTTGAATCTTAGAGCTGTATTGCCCCACTGCCTGGTTAGCTTCAAGGCCCTTTCCTCCCACTACCCAGCTGGTGTGTGCTCAGGGAAGACAAACGCTTTTTAATATGAATCCAAGCAAAACACAATTAGGAAAGCAAATGTGCTAGAAAAATAATAATATCACGGATTACAAAGCCAAATATGAAAGATTTGAATGTTGCCTACCCTTTTCAAGTATCCAACTACTGTTTCCATATGATACTTACGTAACCAAGTTGGGCCAGTCATATCACAGAGACCTTTCCTCTGTAAGTGAGGCCCCTGTCATTTGGTTTGGTCACAATAATTTAATTGCAGAGTGTGTCCATATCATAGCAGTAGCTGCAAGCCTGATTCCTTTCCAGAGGCCCATAGGCTCTTCCAGAAGAAATAGCACCTTCTACCAGGAAGAACCACAGCCATAATTTAAGCCAGCCACTGTTCCCTACCCTGCTAAAAATACCCAGAGCTAAAAAGGACCTCATGCCTACATTTGAAAGACTGCAGAGTTCCCAACCACCTCACAGTCCATCTCCCCAACACACACGCACACACACACACACACACTCACTCACTTCTCAGAACTTTTGACACAAAAAGGTCTTACTATAGATTTTGTGGCTTGAGTAGGTTAGCTAGTACACATAAATACTATCATATTTTTAAAATACCATCATTTTTAATCAAATTCTGTCATACTCATGGATGTTTTACCACTTTTTGAATGATAGAAAGCTTTTAGCAGAGTTGCATCCAAATGATTTACTTCCTCAAAAATTAATGACTTGCATGTACAGGTACAAAGATAAAATATAAATTTCCCTAAAGTTTTCATTATGCAAGAGGACCACTACTTCAAATACATTTTTAAAATTAGGAAAATAATACATGCTTATTACTGAAAGCAAATTCTGAACTCTATTATAATTTGATTAATCATTAAATTCACCAAATTACTTTTCCAAATAAATTGACTCAGACGAAAATGCTTAAAACATCCATTGATAATTTTAGAATATATTTAAATAAGTAATCACTCTTTATATTACCACCTTTCTTTTTCAAAGAAGGCTTGCAATACCACTTAGTGCTCATGTTTAAGTTAATGTTTATTAACAAATTACCATTTGCTGTTACAAGTAGGGTTTCATTAAATGACTCTCATAATGTAAGGGATTTGAATTAAAGCATGTACTGTACTTCTTTATGTGTTTTCTTTCTTCTCTTGCAACAACATGTCTAAAGATTAGCATAATTTATTTTCAAGAAATTAATGCTCTTCTTCAGAGTAATAATTATTCTCATTTTGACCTGTTGAACTAGCTTCATATTTACAAAAAATAATTAAGTGTTGATCAGAATGTGCATCTTCTGAGGCTTTCTAATCACCAGCTCTCCCAATCCAGGGCATTTCTTTGCTGACCCAACATAAATATACTTAACTAATGAGTTATGGACCTTTAAGAGCCTTCTCTTTCTGCACCAAATTCTCCTAAGAATTAATTCCATTTTTTCCTTCATTTCATAGATGCATTTTCTTCTTATTCTATCTTAGTTTTTGATTTTGCTGGTTGCTCAAGGGAGCTGATATGGTAATTTTTTAAAATTTAAATTAACAGCAAAAAATTGTAACAAAATTCCATCAAGGTTACAGAGGTATGCCCACTTCATTTACATTAATTAGAAAACTTCTGTCCCCATTGTAATTTTCTAACAGGAAATGCTCTGCTCTGCAAAATTTTATGTGATTTTTAAGTTTTGAAGCATAGAACATAAAAAATGGAAGGGACCAAATATATAATCAAATTTAACCCATCTTATTTATAGATATATAGATACACTTATCAAGGCCCAGAGAAGTAAAGAAATATGCATAAAGTCACACAGCTAGTTAGTATCAGATGGTATACTATTTTTATGTATTTTTATGTAGTTCAAAAAATATATTTCCTACATTAGTTAATCACTTTTAGATTAGTGGTAAATATATATATATATATATATATATTTATTTATTTATTTATGAGTTTTATTAATTTTGTCAACTAATAATTACTGTTAACGTAATGTTGTATCCTGGATGTGATCCTAGAATAGAAAGAGGAAATTATTGGCAAATCAGCTGAAATCTGAATAAAATCTAGAGGTAAGGTAATAGCCATGCACAAATGCTCATTTCTTAGTTTTGGCAACTGTACAATGGTAATATGTTAACATTAGAGGTATTAAAAACAAGATAACAGGTCCAAAATGAAATTGCTTTTGCTAAGTCCACATCACCAAACTGAGGCTTAAAGTTTTGAATCTCCCAGAAATGGAATCTTAATCAGGAATTGTTTGATCATCACTAGTTAGGTAACCTACATGATAGATCCCCATGATCCCTAAGGGAATGTAACTTTGCAATCAACAACTTCCTTTTTTGTCTAACTTGCTTCTTCCCACTCCCTTCTGCCTGTAAAAGTCTTTCATTTTGTATAGCTTCTTAGAGCTCCTCTTCACCTGTTAGATTGGATGTATACTGATTCAAACAGATTTTTGTTCAAATAAATTCTTAAAACTGTTAATATGCCTCAGTTTATCTTTTAACAGAAGAAACTGAGTAAAGAGTACACAGAAACTCTGTACTATTTTTGTAACTTCTCTGAAAAACTAAAATTATTCCAAGAATTATTTTAGATAATTTTATATTAAAATTATTATTTATGATAATTCAGAATTACGAATAAGGTAATTTATCTTAGACATTTGTAAAAAAGAATAAGGGGGGCACTTGGGTGGCTCAGTTGGTTAAGTGCCTGACTTTTGGCTTCAGCTCAGGTGTGATCTCGGGGTCCTGGGATGGAGCCCCACAACAGACTCTGCGCTCAGAGTAGTGGAGTCTGATTGAGATTCCCTCTACCTCTCCCACTCATGCTCTTTATCTCTCTCTCTCTAAAATAAATAACCTTTAAAAACAGCTGTTCAAAGATGTTTCAAAGGAGTCAAGATCTTTGTATTCACCACGTTCACAGGTTATTAGAAGAGGGCTACCTTGAGTACATCTTGAGTAGACAGCATTCTTTGGTCAGCTGTAATTCCTGGAAAAGGACTCAGCTGTAATCTCTTGGCAGGGAACACCTCTGGCAGCTCGAAGAATGAACACATTGGTCCTGAAAAGGGGAGCTGGTTGTGCCACAGCAGCTACTAAAATGAAGCCAACTGTTCAGCACAATAATTGGTCACAGGATGAATGTGAAATTAGGCAAGGAGGAAATTTTGCTAGGCACAGGAAATTAAAGCCAGGTGAATTTTGCTTAAATTGTTCTTGTTCCAAGTACTTTTTCTCTTGAGTTTTTCATGTTTGTGCCTTTAATTATTTATACATTTTGTAACATCTATCCCAAGATGTCAGTAATTGGAACTGGAAATGAAATTTAAAAAATTAAAAAAAAAAACACAAAACTTTTGGATCTTGAAGAGATATGATTTTAGATGTGAGAACTACATAAAGAAAGTCCACTGAGTTTTCCTAACCAAGGGTATAAATCCTCACCCCACTTTTAGCTTCTACATTTGTCCCAGTGAAGACATCTTCATTTTCATTAGATATGGTGAAATTATGTTATGATAGCAAACCAATCCCCAAACCTCAGAGGTTTAACACATCAAACCTTATGTGTCTAATATGGGTTAGCAAAGGTACGCAGAAGACTATCACTCCGTAGTGGCTCCATCGGAATATACAGATTCTAAGATCACTGGTGAAGAAGTAGAGAAGAATGGGAAAAACATACCTGTTCTTAAATGCCTAGTATCAGAGTGATATTTTGAGTGATGATCCATCGCCTAAATCTTGCCACATGGCTCCAACCTAACTGCAAAGCAAACTGGGAAATGTAGAGGAAAGCATGGAGTACTAACTGGCTTTGCCAAAAGTGGCTAGTGAGCCTTCTGGAATATTGTTATACACAGCTCCAACCCAATAAAAAAAGAATCAATTTACAGGTCAATCGCCTTTATTTCATTACTGGCTAGATTCTTATCCATTAGTATCATCTCCTCTGAGCAAAGAATAAGGTCAATCTTTGTGCCACACGTATTTTTATATCAGCTATATCGGTTAGGGAAGCAACAACTTGAACATTCAGACAGTTAACATTTTTAGGAACACACATAAAAGCACTTTGAAGAGTTGCATAATCATGGGAAGGCAACTTTCATTTAAAATATCTTTTGCATTTGTTAGGGAAATTATCTTGATAATTCAAAAGTCCTGGACTTAAAATACGTAGGCAGGGACAATATATGCGCTGGTTGTTTTATAAGGAGCCACAATGTATTAGGACAAAGAGGATGTACAAAAGTGGACGGCAAATATCCAAACAGGACATTAGTAAACAGCACCAGAGGGGGAGCCTTTAGTATAGAGGCATGTATTTCCTTACCATATGGTCCTAGTTTTTCAGTTGAAATGTTTTCCCTCCTGAAAAAAAATTGCTTCTCTTCCCTGCTAACGATACAGAAGACTGGTTTTATAAATTAGAATTACCATTTGTCATGAGTACTGATCACTGGCCTCGAAGTCTTTTTATTACAGATGGATAAAGTAGTGGCTAAACACCTGGGCCCGAGAGTCAGACTGTCTGGGTACAGTTCTTGGCTCTGTCACTTACTATGTCCCTGGGTAATCAATTAACCTCCCTGTGGCTCAGTTTCTTCATCTATAAAATGGTCATACTACTATTAGCTACCTAAGGGAGTTATGTTGCAACAAAAGAGTTACTATTTTAAAAATGTTTAGTAAAATCTGTTTATTGTTGTTATCACTAATGTTTAGCCCCTTATAAATGGTTTTACAAGAGAGGAAGCCTTTACAATGAAGTTAAGTCTAATATAAAACTTACCAAATAATGGTGCCAAAATGAAATTTCAAATGCTGAAGTAAGTTTTACCAATATTATTCATTTTTTTCCTGATCCACAGTTTTTCTTTTCCGGTTCTAAGGGAAAATATGCTAGCATGTTCTGTTTATTAACCAATGTATTTTCTCCTGTCACAGTTCAAGAGGGCAATTAAGGAATAAAAAAAGGACAAGAAAATCTTTCTGTTTTTCACATAGTGAATTCTACATGGCCCTGCTCTATCCCCGCACACACCAGTTTGCCCACCATCCCACAGCAATACAGTGGTTGACACTCTGGCTGGAAAGACAAAGCCTCATGAACGGAATAAATTCTGTCATTTCAGCTACCCACTCTACAGAATTTGTTATGGCAGTCCTGGTATGTGAATACATCATATTTTTTGATTCAGTAAATCCAACCTATTTGCTTCCTATCTACTCTCTGCCAAGCAATCTTATGATACATAATACGCTTTGTCTCCTTCACCATTAGTACTTCTGTTGGAGAAAATAAACTAAGTGAAGAATCATATACTTCACTGGTTCACTTCAGAAAAAAAATATTCTCACTCTGAAACTTTGGAATGATGATAAACAGTTACATTTATGTTATTTAAACTCTATCATGCATTTATCCATAATAATTTTTAAATTTGGAAGAAGTGAAGTTGAAATTGTATTTAAATTACCATTCTTTGCCCCCTCTATTGTACTCCCCCGAGCTAAGTTTATTAATACCAAAGATTTCTATTCATTCTATGTAAATTTACTAAAGTCTGTTAAATCTCCTGATTGCTGACATTTTAGAGTTTTATACACGTTTTGTCTCTCTTTTGACAAATCACACACACATCTTCAGGGACTCTTATTACAGAGCTAAGTACATTGTCTGACAAAAGCTGAAGAATTTTAATAGATAAATGACAAATTTTAACAAAGAGCTCTACTGAGTTAATTTCTAAAATCGTTTACTATATGTATAGAAAACTGGCAGAAGTAATTTGATGAAGTGCAGGTTTTCTATACATAATAAAAGGAAAGACAAAATTATTAGTAGAATATTCGATAAGATCCATCTATTTGATGGATAACCACAAAAATAATCTATCAATACAAATATGTCTTCTTGCTTTCTTACCAGGTTCTTTTTTTTCCTAGACTAAAAAAAAAAATAATGTCACCAGTTATTAATGTCTATCATTTCCATCATTTAGATTGCTGCCTTAGTAGGATTTAGAATGAATCCAGAAAGGTCAAGTTCAAATGAGAAAAAGAAGCACAGCTCCACTACTACAAAATCATGACATCCTAGATTTTAGAGACAGAAAAGCTTTATAATTTAAATATATCCCTCTGAGTAGTTACACTTTCTATTGAATACTTGGTTTACAGTGTGTGTGTGTGTGTGTTTGTGTGTGTGTGTGTCTATTTGTGAAGGACTGTGCTTGATGGGATCACTGCATGATCTATTCTCTGCAGGTGCCAGACAAGGTCAGAGAGAATCATCATCACAAAGTGAAGTGATTTTCTTCTTTACAAGCTCCTGATGTAAACAGACTGATGAACACAACAAGATCCTTACTCACTCACATGATATCATACACAATCACAGCTAAATGTTTGTCTGTCAAAGCCTGGAGAGTCACTACCAGATTGTTGCCTGATTAGAATATAACCCCAAATGGTGTTTCCTTGGTTTTAGTTAGTGCTTATTTTTGCAAGATTTCTGAGCTCTGTAACAAAAGGTCAGAGAGTGAGCACTGAGGCAAGGTGAGAGTTTAGCCAGCTCAGAAAATGAGCAGGCTGTGTGTGTAATCGAGCAGCAACAGTACTGACATTTGCTGACTGAAGAGCAAAAAATAAGTAAATACAAGACACTTCTTATTTTAGGATCAGAAGTTACATAGCTCATTCCTTGAAAAGAGAAGTGTTGTAAGCATGTGGCCCTTAATCTTCGCTAATAATTTATGCTTACGTTCAAGACATTTTTAATACATTTTCTTATAGACTCCAACTTTACTCCTACATTTATTGCCAGTCAAGCAGCAGCTTTTAGTATATGGAAGCCTCACTAAAAATTCACCTTTTACGTTTCCTACCCAAGACATTTAATCAGAATCTGGACCCAATCTGTCACATCATAGTTAGCAGCAAGTGAGGAGGACTCAAGATCCTGCTGGTATAAACACACTTCTGGAGGGAACAGCCAAATAGTTTGGAAGTTTGGATTTCTCTTAAGAAGAAAACATTCCATGGATAAAGAATGTTCCAGAATACGTTCAACACGTTTGTAGACTTTCTGGGAGTGTTAAGCAATTATTTTTACTTAAAAATGGAAGTATAAAATGACATGTGTAAAATTTACAAATAAGTCAGATCTGAAGGGAATGGGAGATAGTTTCCTATAATTTAGTATAGTATTTTCTTCTAATAATTATATCTTAATCTTGTACAATGTCTTCCTATGTTTAAGAATTATGAGCAGTAGGGCAAATTCTTGTTTTTAAGACATGGAAAATAAGATGGAAAACTGTAGCAGCTGAGTTATAGTCTACTCCAAACATATGCCAAGTCTTTGTTTTGGTGCCAATATCATTATCTAACTAAATACTGAAAAATAGGCAAATGAACGATAAAGTTCATTTTATATGAATGATATGCATCACATGTAAATATGGATTAAAGCACCATGTATCTTATTTGCTATTAAAAACAAAACATACTAACAATATTTTTCTCTTGTTTTCTCACTGCCAAACAAGAAAGAATATTACGTTATCATATAATCGATGATTACATCAGAAAAGATGGGTATTTTCTAAAAAGGTTTTTAATGGTAGGCTTCTAAATTCATAGATTTTCACCTAATAGAAAGCTGCATCAGTTTCCCAGAGTCAAAGAGAAGTTTTCAGTAGTCTGAACTTTTGATTGATCTGAGCCATGTTTAGCTTTAATCTATCCTTGCACATGACTAAGAAAAGAGATGTTCTATCAGATTCTGTCCTTGTGGCTTCAAGTCTTTCTCTGTGTGCATCTAGAGTGGGAAAAGTTTTCAAATCCAAGTAGGGTTAGGATTTAACCCTTACTTGGATATCATTGTGACCAACTGATGAAGGACATGCAGCCTCACCAAAGAATGGGTCAGGGCCTAGTAGAAAAAAATAGGGGGTTTAGGTGGGGTTGTGACTCTTGGCTTGAGCAAATACAGAGTTAATGGCTTGGAAAAGGATTTCAGCTTACTCTGGTATGAAACTCAGTGCTGAGTCACAGATGACCCAGAGCTGACAGCTCCAAACAAGGATGCACTGGGAGCAGGGCAGAAAGGAAGCTGATGCTATGTGGAGAACAACAGCAGGAGTTCAATGCAGGGCTGGAAGAGACAGAGTGTGTTGTGAGTCGGGGAAGAGCAGATGGGAAGTGACTGTCGGTCAGCCTCCTGGCTACATAGAGAATACGGGTTAAACCTGACTCTAACAGAAGAGTCCTGAATGTGTATGATCTGACAGGAAGGACAATTGATTAATTTTTTTTCATAAAACACATTCTGAATTCTTCCATAATGATACTTTTATTTATTAACTGTATGTCTGTATGTTTCTATGTCTTGAAATGATATGTCATCTTCTCTAAACAAGAAAAGTCTTCCACTCAAATTTTCAAAATAACTTACCAGCCAGAATTTCGAAGGAGGTGTAATGTCTCAAAATATGATACAAGAGTAGTATTGTTTAATATTATATTAATGTATAATATATAATTAAGAATGACTTCTTACTTGTTTTTCACCTGAAAATGACCTGGTTCATTCAGAAATAGTAGTTTATAAGTTGGGAACAAACCATGTTATTTGGGAAAATGGATTCATCAAATCACTTTGATACATTATCTTCCTAATTAATCAGAACATAACTCATTGTGCATTGGATGTACAACTCGAATTTCAAACAGGCCCTATTTTAGGTTCCTAGACCAAATTCCAATGTGTGTGTGTGTGTTAGGGGATGCTTTCCACATAGCATCAATTCTCTGACACCAGCTGAGTGTTGAGAATTCAACTCCATTCTGACACTATCCATTTAGAGATACTGTCAGATTCCACAATTCAAGGGCTCAGTCCCACAAGATTGCCCCCACATTAAGACACCCCCATCGTCAAGCCCAGACTATTACCTGTGCTTCTGACCAACCAGCTACATGTTGGAGATTGCAATGACATCCTCCAGCTTAGGATGCCAAACACAAGTCCAGGGTGTTACCTATACTTGTGATCAAATGGCTCGGTTCAAACTTACTCCCTCTTTGGATTCGATTAACTTGCTCACAGAACACAGAAAAACATGTTGCTTACTAGATCACAAGTTTAAGTTAAAAAAAAAAAATATATATATATATATGAAACAGCCAGATGGAAGAGCTGCACAGGGCAAGACATGGGGAAGGGATGCAGAGCTTCCAGGTATGCTCATTCCAGGTGTGCCCCTCTCCCCATATCTCCAATTGTTCACCAACCCAGAAGCTCTCAGAGTCCTTTCCTTCGGGCTTTTAATGGAGATTTCATGACAGGCATGATTGATGAAATCATTGACCATTGGTGATTAGCTCAATCCCCAGCCCCCTTCTCCTCCCAAGAAGCTGGGGAGTGGGAGTGAAAGCTTCAACCCGGGATCCCTGGGTGGCGCAGCGGTTTGGCGCCTGCCTTTGGCCCAGGGCGCGATCCTGGAGACCCGGGATCGAATCCCACATCAGGCTCCTGGTGCATGGAGCCTGCTTCTCCCTCTGCCTGTGTCTCTGCCTCTCTCTCTCTGTGTGTGTGTGACTATCATAAATAAATAAAAAATTAAAAAAAAAAAAAAGCTTCAACCCACTGTTCACAAAATTAGTTCTTCCGCTAACCAGCCCCCATCCTTAGATGCTTCCAAAAGTCACTTCATTCACACAACAAAAGACACATTTAGTGTTCTCTTCACTTTGGAAATTCCAAGGTTTTTCATTCTATACCAGAAACAGGGACAAAACCAAAAAATCTTTTTTATATATCAGAGACCCCCCCTCCCAGCCGCATGAGTCCATCTGCTTTATAGAAGCAATAGTTTAATTGACAGATTTGGAATTGCATGCACCCTGGGTACCGCACTAAATCATTGCTGGTGATTCACTTTCCACTCTGTTGAAAGGTACACCATATTTAACAAAACACTCTAGCCTGATTTACTCATTATTATTATCAGTGGCAGTGGTAGTAGTACTAGTAATAGTAGTAATGGTAGAACTATTGCTTGAATGGCCAGAGATTTTTGTTTTGTTTTGGTTTTTTTTACAGCTTTGTATATAGAAAAGATATACTTAAACAAGAGGTATTCATTCTGTTCTTTCCATGGAAATGATTCCCTGACCTGGATATTCATATTACCAAGATAAGGATATCTTCTAGATAACTATAAAATGTCTAATCCTTGAAACCACTGACCATTTTGGATCAGAATTGAAAGGTACCTTATTAATTCCTCTTGTGCTATATTAGATATATTTTAAATTTACTTGCAATGTCGCCAATTATTATATCTTTCTGCAGAGGTGCCTTAAGGCAGTAGTTTTCCTTAAATAATTTATTAAGAAAATACTGAACATTAGGAAATGAAAATATTTTTTCTCTTAAGGGCAACAAATCCAAAATAGCAGCCTAAAATTAATGGCATAGACTAACAGGTAATGATGTCACCTGACCTCTGAAATTGAAAAATCAATACTGAGGAGAAATTGCTAATGTCCAATAACTTTTCCCTCTCATTTTTAATTGCAATGGAAGAGAATGAAACGAGCCAGGAATTTAGAGTTTGACAAAATGGCAGACATAAAAAAAAGCTCAAATTCCTGATAAAAATATGAAAAATGTCTAGATAGAAGAAATCTCAGATTATTCAGATCAAGTTCTGCATTTTATTAATGAGGAAACTAAGACTCCAATCTTGTATTCATCACTTCTTTACTTCCCATTCTTTCCTCAGCCTCTCCAGTTAAGCTTTTGTCCATACTAGTCACTGAAACCTTGTCGAGGACATCACTGACATCTATCAGTTGCCAATTCCAAAGATCTATTCTCCATCCTCCCCATACTTGATTCTTTGCAGAATGTAACAGAGTTGCCCACTGCCTCATTATTGGCATACTCTCCTCATTTAGCTTATGAGACATCACACGGTTTTTTTCCGCCTTCCTTACTGATTTTCCCCGTTTGCTTTGCAGGCTCCTCTTCCTTATGTTAGAGAGCCCCGAGTCATTGTTGGTATTCTCTTTGCTCTTGATAGCCATTCTACAATCTCTTCTAGCCCCATGACCTTAAATCATGTAAATGCTGATGCTGACTAAATCTTGTCCACCAGTACAGACTTCTCCCCTGGGACCTAGATTGTTTTTTTAATAATTTTTTTTTAAAATTTTTATTTATTTATGATAGTCACACACAGAGAGAGAGAGAGAGAGAGAGAGAGAGAGAGAGAGAGAGAGAGAGAGAGAGAGGCAGAGACACAGGCAGGGGAGAAGCAGGCTCCATGCACTGGGAGCCCAACGAGGGACTCGATCCCGGGTCTCCAGGATCGCGCCCTGGGCCAAAGGGATCCCTGGGACCTAGATTTTTATATTCAGTTACCAACATAGTATTCCTTTTCTCGTGTCTAATACACGTCACACACTCAAAGTTGGAACTTTTTTCCTCCACCATCCTCTGTAACCTGTTCCTCTCTTGCGTTCCTCACCGCAGCAAATAATGCTGCTATTCACCCATTTGCTCAGATCAGAATCCTTGGTGTCATTCAAAGATTTCAACCAATTTTATATCTCTCCTCTACATAGAAATTACTAATGGCTTCTCATCCTATTCATGATAAAATTCAAACCCATTGCCATGGCTTATGAAACCTGAGTGCTCTGGCCCTTGCCTAATTTTCTACCATGCTTGGTTCTCACTCTTGCTTTAATGCTAGCCACCAAATTTATTTTTACTTCCAGTCCTTTGTATTTGCTATTTTCTCTTTCCTGAAAATTCTTCCTAAGATCTTTACATGGTTCCCTGCCTTAACGTCTTTTACATTTCTGTTCATATTCTAGCTCCTCAGACAGGCCTTCATTGATCTCCGAATAAGGAATTAGTGCCTACCTTCCTTATCAGAGATTGTCAATATCATGATCCTCCTTAATGTTTCTTAACAGCATTTGAGACTGCTTGAAATATACAATGTATTTACTTGTTTATTGTATGTTTCCTGACTGAATTTTAGGCTTGAAGGCATGGTCTTCATCTTGTTCGGCATTATATCCACAGTGTTAAAACAGTATCTTAAACACAGATTTTTTCTCAATAAATATTGGTAGTGTGAATGATAAATGAATGAAGTATATTACTTTTTTTTTTAGGCTATTTTGAGAGAGAGTGAGTGAGAAAGAGAGAGAGCATGAGCAGGGGAGGGTCAGAGGAAAAGGGAGAAGCAGACTCCCCACTGAGCAAGGGAGCCTGATGTGGGGGGCTCTATCCCAGGACCCTGGGGTCATGACCTAAGCTGAAGGCAGATGCTTAACCAAATGAGCCACACAGGTGCCCATATTACTTGAAAGTTCCACTTGACTCAGTTCAGCAATTAGGTTTGGAAGCATTGGCATTTCCCAGAGTATGGGGAATTTGTGGTCACTGTGCTTTGTAATTACTTCCTGGAAGATGGCTCCTCACTTATGTCACTTCTTCTCCTCCCTCCTCCTTACATGCCCTCTTATACACAGGGTGAGTATAACCCCTGCCTGTCTTCAGCAACCCTTTATTACTAATTCTTGAGATCACATATGTGACAGTAGAATAAAGTCGCTCTTGTTTAGCTGTGAGTGGTGGTGGCATTACAGGCTAGATGCAAGAACTTTAGCTCAGAACTCTGTAGTCCCTGTCCTACATACATGATAGATCTTGTTGGCCCACCTACAGAGTGTTTCTCAACTCCTCTGTGCCCGGCCAAAACAAGTATGGCATCTCAGTCTCTATGAGTTCACCCTCCCTCCTTCCTTTCCAAAGTTTCTCATATTTTTGCCACTGCTGCTGCTGCACATTTCTTTAAAAAACTCATAACAGAAAACTGAGTTCCCAAACAAAATCCCATACCATATGTAAAAGAGCATGTCCCTCTCTCAACTGGAGGTGTATTTTGAAATAAGAAAGTAACAGCTCAGCAGTCATTTGCCATAGCTTGCTGAGTAAGCTGGGCTCAGGTTAAAAGGGGGTTATAGGCTGCCAGCCAAAACACTGACAGCATTGCTGAATTCAGAGATTCAGAAACTCTATATGTCCCAAGGATTCTGTGTGGATGCCATTAATTACACTCCCTCTGCTCTATCATTGAGAGTATCTCAGTTCGGTTACATCACATGGATCAAAACAGATATGAATTTTAACCTTAGAACTTGTTAAATTCCGCTTTTAAAAATATTCAGCATTAACAAAAAGATCATGGAAAAGTAATGCCATCAGATTGAAATGAAATCAGAAATGGACATAATCACACACATTTGATTTACATCAAATCTCTCATCAACTTGGATGAAAGATGATTTATACAGAGTATGTAGGTCGTAACTGAAAGTGGTAAGAGCCAGTGGTAACTCTTGATGACATTAGAGATGTAGTTATTGGGAGTAATAACAAATTAAAATATGTCAAAGGGAAATAACTTCAAAAGTATATTGTATATATGTTACAAAGTGACTAAGTATGGTCAACACCAGAAACTTAAATTGTTACTTTTTACTTCAATTTTTATACAAGTTCTTGCAACGGAGAAGGAGTTCTTGAGGGCTCAGTGATTCCTACCGTACATTTAGATGAGTCTATGTTACTCATAATAATGATGCCATTCATTGTCATGTGTGATTCTCTGAGTAGTAAATGTTTTTTTTTTTTTTTAAAAAGCACCCTACTTATTTCTTATAAAACTTCTGATGACAAGAATTCTTCTCCCTCCCCCAATAATATACAAACACAGTAAACTGGGACAGGTTTCAAAGTAAAGTTTCATTCTGTAGGAGCTCCAATCTGAAACTTGGAGGCATTTCAATCAGCATTTACATTTTAAAAATTTGTACATCCTAAGAAAATATTTGCCTTCATGTATTTAAAGAGTATCTAGATATAATGTTATTTTCTATTAGAAACAACATTTAAAAGGATAACTGAGAATGAAGTTTACCTCGTGAATCAACACTTACTTTTGTGATCTTTATCTAAGATATTTAAAAAGTAAACGTACAATTCGTTGTCATTATAATTGAGTAGACAATTTTTTCCCCACAAGGTTACATCTGTTTACGCTATTTTATTATCTGTTGAATGCTGTGATATAAAGTCTCTTTATTGCAGTTTAGCTAGAGAAGTACCATGCCTGTGATGGAGCTGTCAATCAGCATTTAGTCATACAGTATCTATTTCTATCCCTGTTCTTCTTAGCACAGAAGGGCTATTATAGTCTACATTACGGCATAGCTACTTTGGATATAGATATCCTTGAGGGGCAGGATTTATTTTGAAAGAAGATACTCAACATAACATGACACATCATTCAGACATCTTTAAAAGTACACACGCAGGTATTTCAAAGCAAAATATAGCAAAGGCTAATTTTAAACATTTAACGTTTTATGAATGCATTTCCTTTTTTTTTCTTACTTTAATAGCATTGAAAAAGACCAAATGGGGTCATGTGACTTTCCTGTAATTGAAAATGTCTATTTAAAGCAAACCTTTGTGGCATTATCACCTACGAAGGCTAGCATTTGTAAGATATCATGCATATCAGAATTAACAAGAGAGAACCATTCAAGGCCAAAGGGAAAGAAAAATAGTGCTGAAATGCATTTACAAACACCTGAAAAGTGAAACTTTTCCAGCTGTCCAATAATATATATCTCCAAGTACACTAGCATATATGGAATATGACTAAAAATTAACGAGACTGATTACAAACCACAAACATGAAAATCAGTCATGCAGCTGTATACCACACTGGATGTGCTTCCAGATGTGATGATAAAAATGGATACAACCTTTTAAAGCTTGAGCTTTGGATATGCTGTGCATGTGGCACTCATTAGCTAAGCAAATGGAAGTTAATCTTTATGACAGTCGATTGCTGTGCTGCATTCCTACAGAGAGCTTATCAGCTGGTCTGACCCGATCATCAAGACCATCATGACTTAATTTACAGGAGGATTATTTTCCTTCCCCTGCAATTCCATGGATTTAAAATGCACAAGAAAGTTTTTCAAAAGAAATGGCTGAAGCATTTAAACTTTCCTATTCCCCATAGCTCTGCAGTAAATAGGTAATGGCATAAAAAGATTTAGATTCAGGGATTCCATTAGGAATTCAGCAAGATTGAATATCTAATTTCGCATGTTCAAGACTGAAAAATTAACCTCATTTTCCCAACTGATTTGATTTCCATTGAATAGCTAAAGTAATGCTCATATAAGAAAAGATTTAGTCTTTCAAAAGAAAAGGCATTTTCAATCCATACCAAATAAACAGTATCTTCCATAGATAAATGGTTAGAGGAGAAATGTCATGGCACAGCTTAGGAAGAATCAGAAGCCTCTCCCTAGTGTTCTGACAAACATTACTGCTCTTAGCAAAGTCATCATATTACCATATTTGCCTACATACTCATGGTATTACCATCAGGAAACTTGTTGCTTTGGGCTACCTTGGGATAATTATAAATAATTATAGAATACCCAATCTACCCCTCTGAAACTGAGTGCTTGACATGCTAGACATAATGCAGGAAGAGGCAATTCAAACTTCTCACGTAACTCTGCCAGCACACATCAACCTATTTCGACAGTAACTTCTGTTTCTTAGGCAATTTTAGCTGGAGACAACTATTGTGCCAATATTTTCTCTTTGTGATGTGCTTCATTGTCCCCCAGGGGTAGCTGATACCAATAAGCCACATTTGTATTCTAATAATAACAGTTAGATAGAAACTGAAGATGGTCTCTTCAGAAAAAGACTGAATCATCTCTATTTTTGGTAAAAGCCTAGAGTATCATGAGCACTTAATTAATGAGTTCATGAAAGTAAGTAAATCACTTCCTTCCAGAGTTTTAGGTGCTTTGGGAGGAGGTTTAACTCATTCCGTTCAATATAAAGCTATTCAATGTCCTGAAATTGATACAATGCTTTTTTAGTGGTCTGGACTAAGAACTTTCCAAAATGTCTGACTCTCCATGCAAAAGTCATGAATAATGCCCAAATCACTAAATATTAAGGAAAAAATCCTAAATTTCAAAACCAGTAGGGCATTACTTTTTAAATCAATCTATGAAGAAAACTGAACCCCAAATTGTGAAACATGCACTGACCATTTATGGGTAGAGTGGATCATGATACACACCACTGAAAAATAAAAGATGAATGAGGCAGATCGTTCCCTCTTAAGAAATGATTATGTACTGAATAGCCTGTGATACATGGTACAGCGAGAGCCTTGGAGGGCAGGGGCAGGAAGGCTGGACTGCTGACAAAGAGCCAGAAGAAGCAACTTTAGCAACTCCAGCACAGTTTCCGCCCATGTGTATTCTACAGAATACATGATTCAATACTAGATTCTTAAATATATTACTTCCTACTACCCTTCATGTGCTAATATTTAATATGATTCTTCACAAACAGGTTCTAACCCGCAACATTACTCAAGTGTTTTTGACTCTTCATTTTTCTTCTCCAAGGAGGATCTCTTGGAGATACTTCTATTAAAAAAAAATTACCTTGGAAAATGAAATCCTACTGATGTTTAGTTTGGAGATGCAAGGCTGAAGGCCAGAAAAATAAGTAACTGACATTTGATTACAAGAGAGATATTTTAGATCTGAGCTAGAGTAGGGACATAGGGGGGAAATGATAAAGCTTCAAGAGGTATTTTAATGGTAGAATGAATAGATTTTGGTGATTAATTAGTAAGACATTTGTATGGCAGAGCTTAGCAGGCAGAGAGAGGTGCAGGGTTATAAGTGAAACTCGGGAATCACTCACATAATAATAAATGCATGATGTTGCCAGGGCTGAGGAGGTCACAGTGTTTGTGAAGGGCGAGAAGAGTAGAGAAATCTATCTCTAACTTTGGCGGTATGCCTGCTTAGAAGGACCAGATACAGTGAAAAGAGTTTTCCTAGTAAACTAAAAAGTAGATAGAGTAAATAGGCATCTAAGGAAACACTGGGACAATGGGAATTAATTTAGGGAGGTTTCAAGGGGCAGTCTGATTACAGAAAAGACTAAAAGATAGGAGTGTAGGAAGTTGGGCCATAATACTGTTGGAAACAAAATCTGGTTGGTGAAGCTTTAAGGTGTAAAAAAGAGACAATGAATACATACTTTTTCTCCCCTGGAGTGGATGAAAAATTCCTGAGGAGAACACTGGGTTGAAAAGTAAGGCTTTATTGTTTTTGTCTCTGCCTTTTTTTTTTTCAGTTTTTATTTTTGGGATATGTCTTTACTGAGTTTATATAATAAGAAAGGGTCTTTTGAAAGAGAAACAATGGGGATAGAGAAGATGTAGAATAGCTATAAAATTCTGATTGATAATTCAGTATAATTCCTATGTTTAGTGAACATAGAAAACATATAGAAATTAACAATAATCATTGTATTGGATATTACATGCAATGAAATAGAAAAAGTAGCTTTAAAAATCAATTTTATTAAGTTCTTTCTAATTTTTGGATGTTTTAATGGCCAATCAATATAACCTATTCATCCATAATATGGAAATGTAAAACCTATTGTGTCTAATCACAGCTAATTATTACAAAACAGAAGAGATTTTAAAAGCTACATGGCAGGAGAACGATAGCAGATGGAAGATACCACAAACTTCCATCTATTTAGTCAATCAGCTATTATTTTTTGAACATCTATTATTTGTAAGTACTCTGCTACATGATGTGAAAGATACAGTTACAAACAAAATCCATATTTAAAGTTCTTATAATTAATATGGTGAGACAAATCATATATATATGATATATATATATATATTTGTCTCATATATATGAGATAAATCATATATATAAAATATATCATATATATAGAATACATCTGGCACTTAGAAGAATGCCAGCCTCTAGTGGAAAAAACACTCCACATAGGAAAAGTATCTACCTTGCCCAAGTACTTTACTTCATCAGAAAGAATGTTGGACCTTTGTCATTTTATTATTATTTTGCCAAGAGATCTATGTGAATAGACTTAATTGAATAAATGCATAAAATTTAGAATTTAATAATCTTTTTATTGACTATATTCCATTTATTTATATCTGTAGGCCTTCCATTCCTATGGCTTTTTCATTCCATAACTGGAAGCCTGTATCTCCCATTCCCCTTCACCCATTTTGCCCACCCTGGGACCTCCACCCCTCTGGAAACCACCAGTTTGTTTTCTATATTTTTAGGTCTGATTCTGCTTCTTATTTGTGTATTGATTTGCTTTGTTTTTTAGGTTCCACATATGAATGAAACCATATAGTATGGCCAACAGATACATGAAAAGATGTTCAACATCACTAATTTTCAAGGAAATGAAAATCAAAACCACAAGGAGATACCACTTTATATCTGTTAAAGTGGCTACAATAAAAAGGACAAGAAATAACAAGTGTTAGCAAGGATGTGGAGAGAAAGGACCCCTCATGCACTGTCGGTAGGAATGTAAACTGATACAGTCACTGTGGAAAACAGTGTGGAGGTATCTTGAAAAGTTAAAAGTAGAAACACCAAGGTGCTTGGGTGGCTCAGATTGTTAGGCATCTGCCTTCAGCTCAGGTCATGAGCCCAGGGTCCTGGGATTGAGCCCTGCATCTTCTTGCTCAGTGGAGGATCAGCGTCTCCCTCTACCCTTGCCCCTCCATCTCTCACCCCCCTCCTTGACCCAGCTTGTGCTCCCTCTCACTTGCTTTCTTTCAAATAAATAAATAAAATCTTTTAAAACAGTGGAAATACCATATGATCCAATAATTCCACTGATATGTTTGGGTTTAATCTACTATTTGTTTTTCTATTTGTCTCAACTGTTCTGGTATGTTTTCCTTTCTTGCAATCTTTTTGAAAAGTTTAGTACTTTTTATTATTCAATTTCTCCATGCTATTACTTATATTCATTTTTCTACTACTCTTTTAATGGTTATTCTAGATATTACGATATTAAACCTGACTTATTAAAGACTAATGTAAATTGATACCTTTACTTTCCAGACAATGTAAGGACCTTAGAACGCTTAAAACATTTTAATACCATTTATCATTTTTCTGCGTTTTTGTTCTTGCTGTCATAAAATTCCACATATATTTTAATCTTTTAAGAAATTTTTATTGCAACTTATATGAAACATAAAAGTGCTTCTTATAAGAAGTTTAATCATTGCAGAAATATATAATATTCAAAGTATTTTCCTTAGAGGAACTACTGTAAACAATTTGGTTTGTTATTTTTTCCACATATTTAACATGGTTTAAAAAACAGTTTTGTACCACTTTTCCCAAATGCCTAGACAATACGTTTGTTACACTTTCTCCTCTTTTTATTTGGTCTTGTGGAGGAGGTCTTATACTGGGATGTGGAATAGATAGAATAGGAAAATTATTACTATCTTCCTCTCATATTCACTTTAAGTTGTTCATTCTGGCCTCACATTATCTGCCTCTATTTCTTCTGCAGGCTTTAATTTGGGGTTTGTAGACATAGAGTTGATTTATTGCTTCAAGCATTTAATAATATATCAGTGAGCTCTGCTTCAGGGCCAAGGCCAAAGCCAATGGAAAGCAGGACCAATCCTCCTGCTTATGTATTCATATCACTCACATTCTGGAAGAATTTGCCTTTGCCCCTGATTCCCCAGACATCCAGTATTCATGATCTATCTCCTTACCTTTCAGTGCCTCAGTTTTTCTGTCTGTAAAGTTAATGAGATTTCCTCCATCATTCCTGCCCAGAAGCCTCCCCCAGTGTTGTGACTGTTTGTATGTATGTATGCATGTTCGTATGTAGGTATGTATGTATGTATTTTTGTATTACTCTAGCCAGCTATTTATCTTCGTGAGTGTGTGTACATCAGCACTCATTTTCCATTAGGAATACACTTAGGAGTAGAATTGTTGGATGTTTACTGAGTGTATGTTTACCTTTAGATACTGTCAAATAGATTTCAAAAGTTTGTACCAATTTATACTCTCAACTTATACACCTATCAACGATGTTTTCACTTGCAGTTGATCCATTTTTCTCATTATTTGGTACTGCCCATCCTTTTTACTTTAGTCCTTCCTGTGGGCATATCATGGTATAACATTGTGATTTTAGTTTTCATTTCACAACTTAGTAATAATGCTGAATATGTTTTGATACACTTATTATCAATCTGGATATTTTTGTTTGTTAAGTACCTGTTCTTTTGATCATTTTAACATTGAGTTGTCTGGGGTTTTTTTCCTATGGAATCTCAAGCATGTTATGAATTTGAGTCTTTTGTTGGACATAGACATTTCAAATACCATTTCCCAGTTTCTGAATTGCTTTCACTCTATTATCTTGTTTATATAATTTTGTTTTAATGGTTAGTTTTTTATGTCTAGTATAAGAAATATTTGCCTATCTCAAAGTCATTAGTATCATTGCCTCTGTTTCCTTCCAGATTTAGATTTTTTAAAAAGATTTCATTTATTTATTTGAGAGAGAGAGAGACAGAGCACAAGCAGAGGAAGGGGCAGAGAGAGAGGGAGAAGCAGACTCCCTGCTGAGCAGGAAACCCAATGCTGGGCTGGATCCCAGAACCCCAGGGTCATGACCTAAGCCAAAGACAGACAGATGCTTAACCAACTGAGCCACCCAGACGCCCCAAAGATTTAGACTTTTAATTTCCACGATTCTATATGATCCATCCACCCTGGACTAATCTTTGTATATGGTGTAAAGCAGGGAAGAATTCCTATTTTTCGTGCAGTTATTCAATTAATTAACCACCATTTATTTGTAAAGATATACTTCCCCTCCAGAATGGTAGCTGTGGCTTTGTGCCAATCCCTGTGCCTAATACCTAACACCAACACAGTCTTAATTACTGTAATTTTATAGTAGTTCTTGATATCTGGTAGTGTATATCCTGTAGCATTATTCTTCTGCATGGTTACTTTGATAGTGTTTCCATAGAAACACAAGAATCAGTTCTTAAATTTCCATACAAAATATCTTCTGGAATTTTGATTAGGATTCTAGTGAATTTGAGGTCATCCTAAGAAACAACTGACATAACAATAAGAGTATTCTAAATAGTAAAGATGGCATATTCATAATTCTTCTTTAACTTCTTTTGTGTCTTACAGTTTTTAGTATTGAGGACTTACATCTTATGTTGGATAGGCATATTTTAAACCCCATAAGATAATTAGTATTACTGACATCAACATTCATTTTGATTTACCCATATATTCACTCTTTTTGTTTTGTATTTCTTCCTGTATGCCTTTGCTTTTGTCTTTCTGAAGAACTTCCTGAGTTATTTCTTTAATATGGGTCTGCTCAGTTTTTGAACTTGTCTCTAAGTAAAGACTTCATTAATGAAGAATATTTTCCGTGTTTGTAGAATCTACATTGGATCACTGGAAAAAAGTGCCATTTCAGTGTTTTCTGGCCTCCATTATAACTATTGGAAATATATTATTAGTTTTACTTCTGATCTGAATATAATATGTCAGGATCTCTGGATGTCTTTAAATAAAAAGGTAAGTTTTCCTTACTCTTTGGTGGCTTTACATTACAATTTGTAAGGGCTTACAAATATCCATCTATCCCACCAAATTAGAGCCCCAAATTAGAAGGATTAAAAGAAAATGTATTAAAGTGGATTAGTTTTTTTTTTTCCCTCTGGAAACAGCAGATGAAGACAATATTATAGGAAAGTTTGCATCTGAGACTATGTGATTATGAAAATTACATAATGGGGACAGGTATTGGAGTCATGTTAACATATAAAAATATTGTAAGTAAGACCAACCTGGAAGACTTCTGAAAGGACGATGACCAGGGCTATGGGGTATAAAGTATAGCAGAAGTTGGACAATTAAGAAAAGTATAAAATTATGCTTGCTTGAAAACTTTAATTTTTCTAAAAAGAAAAGAATCATTCAAGATTTCAAAACATTATGTCTATAAGAGTTTAAGGTTTAAATGATATTACAGCACTTAAAATATTAGGCTTTATCTTTTCCAATAATCAAATTTGGCACTTTCTCAAATTTTCATTTCTTTTCTGACCTGAATAAGAGACTGGCGTGCTGAATTTAATTGCACTCAGTTTATTTGCTTCTTGATTTTTGACTCATTATTTGAGTTGAATAAATCAAAATGTTAGAAGTGAGCAGGGAGTTCTGAGAAGTGAAACTCTGAAAGCATGCCTCCTAGCCAGCATGTTAGAAAGTCAGAATTGTCAGAGGTCAAATTTGACTGTACATATTTTCACATATTTGGAAGGACACATGACAATTTAGTATTTACTTTTCTTGAATCTATTCTCCTTACTCTTTATCACAGTGGGGCAACCATCATATATCACACTGACATCTGAGTAGAGGTAGACATGTGGGTGCTGATGGAAAATGTACTCCAACCAACATAAAAACATGTCTATTACTAAGGAATATAAATGAGACTTTCAAACCCCTGAGCAATTTCTGGATTTTTTTTCTTGGGTCTATGTTCATGAGTTAGAAGAAAGAAAGAGAGCATATTTACGATTATGTGATTAATAAGATAACAACTGAGTTTTCAGTATAACTGTGGACGACCTGAGGGACAACTTCATAAGGCAATTCATTAAAGCAACTGGTTGCTAAAGGCCAAACATTAGTCAGTTTTATTCAATCGCAATCAGTTCACATTCAATGGGACCGAATTAGACTAGAATCAAATGTTTAAAAATTAGAATAATTATTAAAAGTACTTCCTGATGAAGAAATCTGTAACACTTGGGAAATTATCTATACATTTATTTAGAGCCAGTCGAGATAGTTTGATAGGATCTGGTGAAATGAATTAAAGAATTGCTTTAGTGAAACTGAAATAGGATACTAGTCTAAAAAAAGTGTTATATTCATATATTTTAAATGATTTTTTTTCTGTGTGAACCCTCAAATATCTGAAGACGAATTATTATGTATATGTGTGTGTGCAAGTGTATGTGTGTTTTAGCTTATTTACATGGGGAGCAGTCAAACAAGATTAAAAGTTTATGTGAAACCAAGAGTTCCACTGATAAATAAGAGACTGCAAATGCACAAATTTGGAGTCACTTTTCACAAATGGGCTCTAATAACTGATGAGTATATTTCGTTGCTGTTACTACTGTTATTGTTTTAATTAATACCTATCATGCAAATTCATCCAAGTTCTAATATCTTTCTGGTCTTGTGATGCTTTACCCCAGAGAATAGAATTAACTTTTTCTTTCCTTTTGAAATACTTATCTTTAGATTGGTCATGCCTATCACATGAAGCATTGTTCATATGAGAATCATGGTATCAGTTCTCTTCAAAAACCTCCCCTTTTATCCCACTGGCAGTGGATAACACAGTATGGAATCTGTGCAAACGAAAACTCCAGAAACCAAATTCTCCCAGATGCTAACAATGCTTCCCTGGGGCATAGCGAGAAGGATCTCAATTCACCTCCTCTCCATGTTCTAACTAGACACAGGAAGCCCTTTAGCCACCAGCAATGGAGTTTCATTAAAGCCACTTCACTTTAGGTATAACAAAGCTCCTTCCAGGAAGCAAACCAGAAACTCTAGTCAGATTGTAGAATTGCCCAAACATTGGGGTCCCTGCTTTTACACAGCACAAAATTGTGTAATGGCACCAGAGGCTCCTTAACAAGCTAAAAACCCTATGGAGCAACAAAGATCAGGCTAAAGAGTCATGGAGTTTCTGATTGAAGCTGAAGTTGAATTGCCATTTCAATTCTTCCCTCAAGAAAATTATCCAATTAATCTGCATGGATCTTTTTGGAAAAAAAAAAAGTCCTGTTATTCAAATGATTGCTAAGGAGAATGAATGGAGCTTTTTTTTTTTTTTTTTTTAATTGCTAAATCTGGTACATTTAAAAACTTTTACTTCTCAAATCCATCAGGGTTGGAAATCCTTGGAAGAGGTATTTCTCAGGCTTTTTCTTTGTACTCAACTGGTATTCAAAGAAAGCCATATAAAAATCCCTTAGACTAGTAAAACTTGAGGGATGATTATTAAGGAAATCACAAGTCAGAGATCTTCCCCAAATGGGCCTTCTTTCTCTAAATCAGACTTTAAAGTAAACTCCACTGTGGAGACAGTCAGCAGAAATTCCATTTATCTTAAATTCCCTATTTGTTGTCAAGTCCCCTCCAGGAAGGGCAGGAACTAAATGATACCCAGCATGACTTAAGTTTGTAGCCCTGATTCCTTCTAAGGATTAGGCACAAAATATAGTCATATAAGCAAGGAAGCCAGCCAGTACTTCACCTTTACTAATGAAAAAAGAAAATGATAGATCAGATTATAGCAGCACTTTACTATGGGGGCTTTTACAGTATCCTGCAAAATATCTAATATCCTTGTGTCCCTCCTTTAGTTCCTCTGTGTATAGAGAGAGACCATTTACCTCCCCTTACCCTGGAGCCAAATCCTTAGTTGGTATCATTTCCTCATCCCTCCTTGTAGCTTGGGTCAGGTTGCAATATGTTTTTGATGGGTTTTAAAAATAAGTTTTGGGTAAGGTAAGAAAAGCAAAAATATTATTGTTCAAAGAACATACATATGAATCATAGTTTGCTTTAGCTCATAAAAATTACATGGATCTTAACCCGAAATTTCATATGCAGTTGATATATATTTCATGCTCCTATCTAGTTTTTCTTCCTTAGTTTGTACCCAACATTTGGGATAAAAAAGCTACCTACTTTGACTTCTATGACCAGTTCAACTTGCAAGAGTCTTTCATGGTCAATTCTGAGATATTTGTGTGCAGACCATCACAATTATTAAAGGACATATTGTTTAAGTGTGGATTAAGAGATTTGCGATTATTCAGTGTTACGAAAATTAAATTCTGGTGGAATATCCAATTGTTGTGATTATAGAGAGAAATCTAACATTACATTTCAATTAGGGTATTGGCAATCTCATATTTATTCAGTGAATACGTGGCAAAAGACATTTCTAAAATATTTTAGTAGAAGATGCTTCTATTCCTGAGAACAAGTGTTAAATCTTAAAAAGATTTTGTTAATGGGAATTTAGAAAATAAGATTACTATATATATGTAAATATATATATGCACACATATATATAAAACTTAATATACTACATATTGTATTTTTTTATTGTGAAGAGCCAGCAATCAATAATCACCATTCTCCCTGGAGGAAAAGAGCTTGTGCCTTCTATTTGAAGAAACTAAGGCAATAAGATGCAACAGATTTGCTTAAGGTAATATGCTTCAAACAGAGGGGTAAACCTGTCTTTTACCTTCCTGCTCCAATAAACAAAATGATCCTACTGGCTTTCCGTGTTTTGACATACCTGTGTCTGTCAGTGCTCTTCTCCTGGACACTCGCCATATGGATCAAAAGCCTTGATCAACTAAAACTGCTGTACTGACACTTGGTGATGTTAGAGCAAGTGAAGATAAACAACTGGTAATAACCATTCCTTTCTAATGATATTAGAATGCAAAGTTATTAGAGATGGTTTTTCATAATAAGAGTCTTCTTTTTTTTCTGGATTAGATACAGTAAACAAGAATCAAATATAGGCAGAAATATGTAATTTAAAATTTTATGTTACATTTCGTTGAAATGTTAGCTGAATAATATTGCTTTGGCACATATGTTATATTCATGTCAATATGTTTCATATGCTAAAAAGATCTATGCAAGAGTGCCTAGCCTTCCCTGTTTACAAAAGAACTAAACAGCTGTGTAAGTTCATAGAAGAGGAGAGAAATTGAAAAAGAAAGTTCTATATATTTTTTTATAAATTTGTTTTTTATTGGTGCTCAATTTGCCAATATATAGAATAACACCCAATGCTCATCCTGTCAAGTGCCCCCCTCAGTGCCTGTCACCCAGTCACCCCCAGCCCCCTGCCCACCTCCCCTTCCACCACCCCTACTTCATTTCCCAGAGTTAGGAGTCTCTCATGTTCTGTCTCCCTTTCTGATATTTCCCACTCAGTTTTTCTCCTTTCCTTTTTGCAAACTGGTGGTTGCCGCAGGGTAGGTGAGGGGGGGGAACAGGTGAAACAGAAAAAGGGGATCAAGAGTACCTTCATCTTGATGAGCACTGAGTAATGTACCGAATTGCTGACCTGTTACATTGTACATCTGAAACTAATATAACACTGTATGTTCAATATACTTGAATAAAAGAAGAGAAAAAGAAAAGAAAAAGAAAGTTCTAGGACCTGTTCAGATTATTCAACTACACTTATTTAATGAATCTTGTGATTTAATGTAGAAAATAAAATGTGCTTAGGAAGAATATATGCACTGGATGCTCCAATTGAGAAAGAGGAGCCATTTGACTGAACTAAGTATCAGAGGGCTCTTTCCCTTTCTCTCTTTTTTTAAAGCTAAGTTACAGATTTTCCATTCAGGTTTTTTTTAGGCTTCACTTTGTTAATAGGTTAAACATATAATAACACTAAGTATCATACACACACACACTAAACATTGCATATATATATACACACAAATATACTCATATAAGTTACAGTGAAAGCTATGAAATTTCTTAATATAGTGTTTGTATACTTAGTATAGTATACACTATACTTCCAAAGTATTTGACTATAGGAGGAATCCTGAGGCTTATCTAATGTTATAATCCAGCTTGGGCTCTAAAATCAATTGCTGGATTTAAGACTACAGCAATAGCCACAACAATGGGGAATCATCTCGAAATCTTGTAGATAATATCCTGGTAACTTCTTATAAAAGTTATTGTTTTTGAATGGTTCCAGATCCAAATTTGGCAGCATAGTATTGTAAATTTGTGAATTGTCATTTTGCCTAGTTTTGACCTATCCACCTTTTTCTCCTCTTCCTCTCTCATTTTAGAAAATTAATTCTTTGTTGATTCTTTAGCAAAAAGATACACACCCGCAAATCAGCTAGGAACGTCTGGAGTTATTCTCTATCAAATTAGCCTCCACATGACATCTTATAATAACCCATCAAATATTTTATCATAAAGATTTTTTAAAAAGTCTTCCATACTATGAGAAAGAAAATAATGAATAACATTGGTTTGTGCCTAAATATTGCAAAGATAAAGCTATTTGCGCTGTTAATAATATTTTTCAACAATTTACCTCAAATTTGTGAATGAGATGAAGTTTATATTATAGTCACATTATTTGTTTGTTTGCAATGTTTGTTCTTTTTTTCCTGAATAGTCAATGAAATGCTAATTACCTTTCTCTTTTTATAAATAAAACCCATTCAGACATTTTGAAGTAACCTGTATCTTTTAATCTGAATAGCCATTTCTTTTTTGTGATCCTATAGGATAGAATTTCCTGGCTGTTAAGTGCCTTTTTATTTCTCTGAGTTGATCTTGGAAATAGAGTGTTTGAGATTTTAGTTTATCTTGATACAAGCCAACCCATTCCTGCTTATAATACTTTGGTTTTATATCTGGGAGCTTAATTATAAGATCCTTGGATAGAAGTTGTGCTACAAATTCTAAAAAAAAAAAAAAAATGATGACAAGATAATTCTAAATGAGACTTTAACCTTATTATCTATATAACTCAGAAATCCAGACACTAGAAAGTCTGGATTGGGGAAATAAAAATTGAAGATTTCATGATATTAATGGAGCATTTTTCATCTTTTTTGTCATCAAATATTGAGCAACTAATAGGTTGATAGCATTATGCCATGCATATATGGACAGTAATTCTTACGTTTGTGATTATAGATATCCCAAATATGAATAATGTATTTTATATTCCTAATTTTTGAGTTGATAATAGCCCAGATAAATTTTGTTTTCATGTGCAGTACAGAATTCCATTCTATAAATATAACTTATAGAAAGCAATTTACCATTTTAAGCACATCGATGAAAACAGTGCCACATACAGTGATTGGGACTTATCCTAAAAATAAATTACTTCAGTGATGGGGGAGAAAGCCCCCATGAGCAAATCATGAGGTGGAAACAGACCACACTCCTATACAACAAGAAACCTTTTAAGTGTGAAGAAACTGTAATACATGTGGCACTTGTAGGTACATTAAGATAAAACATCCAGGAGCCAGTAAATTTTGTCATGCTGTCAGAGTATTCAGCAGTACATCTGAGCTGTCGTACTTCAGTCATCAACATCCGAAAAAGCTTAGCATTTTAGAAAACAACTTTCCATAGAAACAATTCAACTTCGTACTAACAGGCATATGGATACTAACAGAATAAGTAAAATAGCAGTTGTCAGTCTCTCAATCTTTACGATTCTTCTTTCATCTCTTATTTGACCAGAGCCCTGTTGTCCCCATGATCAATATTCTCCTGTTCTTTTTGTGAAGACAGAAGAAAAGGAAGAAGGGAGAGTGAGAAGGAGATGGAGAAAGAGAATCAATCAGAGATGCTAAAGAGTACTAAAGACAACAGGGCTTTGTGGTTACCAGAATTCTTTGTGATCATTTTGGTAGATTTGCATTGGGTTTTACTATGGGTTTATCTGGGGAAAGAGAAGCAGAAAAGGAAATATTCAGAAAGTATGTGTGCCCATCACGTTGCCTGGTGATGCCTTAATTTACAGGACATTCTGGTACCACCTTTCATATAAAACACTGACCCAGATGTGGTCTTTTGTATGAAAGTCAAAAGAATCTAGGAATTTTTTAAATTAGGAAAAGAAAACTCTATCAGCTCCTTCACACCCACACCCAAAAGCTTCTGATATAAAATATTTTGGTTTCCCTAATGCTTAGAGTTAGTTCAGTTTTGTAATTCTAAATTCAAAAGCAGGAAAAATATTAGAGTGGTTGAACTGCACTTGTTAATTCTATAATTCTTGATATTTTATAGAAATCCATCCTATATTCTTAAAATATAATAGCATATACAGCTAAAAATAATTAATGCATCAGCATTGCACTAGTTATATCTTCCTTCTCTCTTAAGATTTTTCATAATTTTCATTGAAGTGCACTTTTATGATGCTATCATTTTGGGATAAAGTATTCAGATATCATTCCACAACAGGAATTCCAACACAAAAAAATTAAACCAAATTAGATTACATTTTTTTAAATTAAAAAGGAATTCCAATAGCATGGTTTTAAAGCCAGAAGCATATTTTGGTTACATATAAGTATAAATACATTTGGTTCTGGAGTTCTCATTCTGCATTTATAGAAAACTAACATGGTATTCTCCTACAAAACAGAGAATGATTAAAACCTTTACATATTAATTCAGCATTAAAATATATTATATTTATCATTTGTGACTAGGTACCCAGAGATAAGCAAGTCATAGTTCTTATCTTCAAGGAGCATATAGTTTATAGGGAAGAGAGACAAGAAATTTAATTTCTTGCTATTCAAAATGTGTTCTAAAGACCAGCACATGTGCATCATCTGGGAGCTTGATAACACCGCAGGATTTCAGGACATACACTAGACATGCTGATTCAGAACATATGTTTTCACACAAAATCCTCAGGTAATATGTATGCATGTTAGAGTTTGAGAAACACCAGTTTAATTGGAACCTGAGCAAGATTACTGTCCTAACACTTAGAAGACACATGAAGATGGAAGAGTTGGAAGGTGGGAAGGTGGCATGATGGGATGGAAAGATTCTGGTGCCTCCATTTTATTCTTCAAACAGAGGACAGATTGCCAGTCAGGCTCCTTTTACTAGCATAAAAATAAATGTTTTAAAAGGAATATTTGTTTTTGAACGTTTTTGGTTTACATATTATTTGGAAAAACAGTCATATTACTGTTGACAGTATGCCAGTTTGACAGAAATATGATTGTATAAATCCACATCAAAAGAAAGTTTTATTTTTTTTTTATTTTATCCACCTTACAATTTGCTGAGGAATAAATGACCTTGGTGGCTTTTTTAAAAAAAAAGATTTTATTTATTTATTCATGAGAGACACAGAGAGAGAAAAAGAGAGAGAGAGAGGCAGAGACACAGGCAGAGGGAGAAGCAGGCTCCATGCAGGGAACCCGATGCGGGACTCAATCCTGGGCCTCCAGGATTATACCCTGGGCCAAAGGCAGGCACCAAACCACTGAGCCCCCCAGGGATCCCCAACCTTGGTGGCTTTGTCAGTTCTCCAGTTTTGAGTGCAGTGACAACACAGGAAACTTTGTTGCCTTAAGATCTCAACCCAGAACACATCAGTAGAACCAGCTCACATAAGATGATCATTTGGAAATTGAGACATTTAAACTCCTTTTCACCTTATTTGCAAAGCTTCAAAGAGATATGGGAACAAAGCAACATTTTTTTATCAAGTCTATCTGTGCACATCAATACCTCAGCCACACTCCCTCTGCCTCTTTCCATTGCTTCCTCCATTCAGGACACCATGAATATGTTGTCTATGGCCAGGATAGAGTCTTACAGGGAACAGACCATTTTCTCTGCTTTTCCTTTCCATGTTATATTAGTATGTTGGAATGTTAACTCTTTTATGTGAGAGATCAAATAAGGGATGCTTTCTGAAATTATTTTCTGAATGTGACTATGTGTATATATGTGTGTACATGTACATATATATAAATGACATGCAAGAATCATATAGAAGGGTTGACAAAAATACATAACATATTAATGCATGATTCCATGAGTAAGACTCAGATACAAAAGTAAAAACAAAACCTTAATTTTTTTAAAGATTTTATTTATTTATTCATGAAAGACATAGAGAAGAGAGAGAGGCAGAGACACAGGCAGAGGGAGAAGCAGGCTCCATGCAGGGAGCCCGATGTGGAACTCGATCCCGGGACTCCAGGATCACACCCTGGGCTGAAGGCAGGTGCTAAACCACTGAGCCACTCAGGGATTCCCAAAACCCTTAATTTTTTAAGGCATACATAAATATTATTTTAAAGTAATTCTTGTTAACATTTGTGTTATATATCAAAAGGCAAAGATATTTTGTGATATAATACTTATTACCTAGAGCCAAATTAGGAAAATATAAAATAGTTACAAAGGAAAATGTCTTATTTCTGGAACTTAATCCAGTTATATTATTAATAATTATTTGGCTTAATTAGGCATAGACACTTTTAACTTTTGTATGTCTTTTTTATTCTTCATATATCAATTTGCAGATTATAATTTATTGTAATTGTTTATGTTTCACATCAGTTCAACTGAGATTCTCTTCCTAGGATGAAAAAAATCTAGGAGGAAATTCTTGGACACAAAAACTGACTTTATAAATTGGAAAAGGTAAATGAGTTTTTATAAACCATATAAAACTATCTTACAAAGGACCCAGTTGCTTTTTTCAGTAAGTTTTAAGCATCTCAAATATTTCTAAATATCCAGTCCAATTAATCTCCTTCTGAATTATAATCCCATCAGGAACTTTTTATATTATTATTCTTAACAGAACTTTTATTGTAAATATATGATTAGAGTTATTCAGAATGTACAATAGCCTTCATAAATCCTCTTCTGCAACTGCCAGTGATAAATTTATTAAACTTAAAATCTTTCTATTTATATCTAGCTAAGAATTGATGCTTGTCCAGTTGGGGTCTGGACAGCAAACATAATCCGCGTCAATACTTTACAAGAAGGCAAACTTCATGCAAGAAATTAATTGCACAGGTAATGGAATAGCGGAGAACGATAACTGGTAACAACAGGAATAGAGTAACTTACAGATTTACACCATCAGGAATTCACTAACGTCCTTAGACTGGAGAATCAACGAAAGGAAGGTGGAAAACTGGAACCCAAGATCTGTGTGCCTCTCAGGTTGGATGACAGAACCATGGGGGACCTGATGGTGGCAGCTGGAGTCGCAGAAGAGAGGAGCCACTACCAGGGAAAGTGCTTAAGGAGGGGATATTCTAGCCACCTCCCTTATCCTGCCCTCCATCTCTCATCTTCACCTTCATGACCAACATAAGCCAGAAGTCAAAACAACCTTGCGAGCCAAGAAAATCAGCCTTTAGGGGTCAGAAGGATAAAGAATTAGTCTGCCAGCAAAGAGGCCCAAGTCCGGCAAAATAATCCTCCAGGCTTTTATAAACAAATACGAAAACTAAAGTTTTAAAAGCAATTTGTAACAGTAAAGGTAGGGATGCACACATTGCCCTCAAACTTAGCCCTCCTGAGAGAAATCTAGCACCTACATTTTTCACTCATCAAAGAGGGCAGTGAATAGCAAAAGAAATCACAGCTGAAAGAGAATTATATTAATCAAAGCAATTTCTGGTGAAAGGAGGCATGGAAATCTCTAAGCAAGTTATAGAAAGAAAGCTACACTCTTCAAACCACTGAATTGAAAACAAAGCTTCAGATGATAACTATATGATTTGACAAAGATACTTCAAATTGCTCAGGAAAATCTTTTTCTTTACAGTAATGTTTCAGGCTATTTAAAACAGAATCTCAGTCGAGGAACTAAACAAAGATGCTAGGATTGGACATAGAAGACAGATGAGTTTGGCTGTTATCCACATAAGAATAGAAGCCAAAATTATGCTGACTATAAATGGAGCCAAGCGATGTCATATAGATTTGAAAACCATGTTGTGCCAAGGAAGATGTTAATGTTTTTCAATTTTCAGGTTTACTAAAGATCATAAGTTGTTTGATTTCTTAATCTAGTTTACATATCCTAAATACCACTGCAACTTGCAAGCACCCCCCCCCCCCACATTTGTTTTTTAAATTCTAGATTTGACAGTTTGGTCTAGATTCCAAGCCTAACTAGATGGGCGGTATTTTGGTTCATTCAGATATATCTTATCGATTTGTTTTGCATGACTTATCAGATACAGTTAACTCTTTGGAGTAGAGATAATTTAAAATTATTTACAGCTCTTGTTTAGACTAGTAACTGAATCCATCATGCCCTTGTAGAAGATACACAGGGACTTTACTGGAGGTGAAAATTTCAAAGGATGTTTCCTTGCTTTCTCTTCCTTGCACCCTGTATCTAAGATAAAGAACAAGGATCATCTTTGCTTCGCATAATGATGTGGAGCAACTAAACCAAATAAATATGTGATGAAATCATTTGCAAGCATGGAATTTGTGAGCATATTTTTGAACATGTTCAAAAGCTCATGCGCACATGTATATTTATACATTTGGAGCCTGTTAACATTTCCTAATATTTTAAGTCTCTGAAATGATTATTATAATATTTGATATCCTCAGATAAAGAATGAAGTTTAACTGGAAAAGGAATCTTCCATAAACCTTTTAAAGGTTGCCATTATTTTCTTTGTAAATCTATGGATGATAGCTAAAATAATCAAAATCTTCCAGAAGATAAACCTCATAATGTTAAATGGCATTTGTATATTTGTACCACTACTTTGCTTTAGAAAGGGTTTCCAGAGAGTTGTAAAGGTATATAACATGATACAAAGTAGCACAAACTAAAAAGTAGCATTAACAAAAACTAAGTGGGATTAGAAAAATATGTGTGTGGGTGTGTGTGAGTGTGTACTGTGGTTTGTTTTCATTGTTAACAGGATGCAAAACAACCCAGGCAGTACCATTAAATGTTCAAGTTATATAAGGCAGTGATAATGATAGTAATATATGCCAACATATTTGTAAATATTATAGAATAATACACATGAAATATTATTATAATTATCTCATTTGAGCCTAAAAACACCCAGAAGAAAGAAAAACATACTGGATCCTATTATTTGTTTCAATGGATTTAAAATCAGAAAACCTGTAACATTTTCCCTAAACCTTTAAACATCATTTTCCTCTTCCCCAACTCTGTTGGTAACACGACTTTCTTACTATATCACATTTTCATAGAATTTAAGGTACTCTTCAGTCATTAGGTCCCCCACTTCGGGAACCTGGAATCTACCTCAAAGGCTTAAGTCACCATCTAAATCCTATCTCCTGAGCTCTGCTCCCTGTCAACTGGCAGGTGTCTAAAATGCCTCAGTCTGCATCCCTGGATCCCTCACACTGCTTTTCCTGCATGTGCTTCCAGACCTCAGAATACTGCTGGTAAGATCCGTGGTCCTAGTTTCTTGTCTTGCTTATTCTCTGTCTCATCCTGTACATCATTTACACATCAGTTTTCCCAACTCTCCCTCACTACAGCTTCCAGGTTCCTACTGAATCTGCTTGGAGTCAACTGTATGAACAGACACTTTTGCATTTGACCACTGTCTGGTTGAGTTGCTCTATTGTCTCATGTTTGCCCTCATCCCTCCAGACCCTCCAGGATTTTAGCACATACTTCCTCTCCTCTCCCTTGTCATCTCTTTCTGATTAAGATATTCTAATTCCTCTTCCTTTTTCTATCAGAATCCTCTCCATAGTGACTACCACAGCCTACTTCCAAATTATGGAAAAAACTGAAAACATCTTCAAAAACCAGCACTTCACCCATTCATTCATTTATTTTCTCTGCTCCACAACACAACTTCTCTGCCTTGTGAAGCTCATAGTCCAGCAGTGAAAAAAAATTGTTATGGTATGATATAGTAAGTTTTGTGATGAAAGAATGCCTCAAATACCACAGGAGCTCAGAGGAATCTTGAGCAGGTCAGGAGTGCGAATAATAACCTTGCCAGGAATACATGACATTTCAAATAGATCTGGAGGGATAATCAGGAAGATGTGGCAAAGGGAACTGCAAGGGTATAGGCTTGGAAGGCATGAAACATTTGATACAGAGTGGAGTGTCAAATATCTAGAGATGACCCAAGTGCTAGGCTTAGAAGACATGTGGTAGGAAGTGGCACCGGTCCCACAGGCTACAGAACCCAGGTGCATCCGAATCTAAAACTTGTATTTTAAAAAATAAAAATAAAAAATAAAATAAAACAAAAGTTGTATTTTTAACTGCTTGGAACTATTCTCAAGAAAACCTGTTATAATAAATAAATATATAATAAATAATAACTAACCCATAATGATAAATCCATTTTTATTGGATTCAGAAGTTAGTTTACAGTGACACGGGAGTCTGCACTACCAGATGTCATAATGCAGGCTTTGGAAACTCAACTTTCTACAGAGGCCAGACAGTAACATAAATCAGTAGCTCTATATCAGTCACTGTGATGCAGTAGCTTTCAAATACGGAGCTCTGTGAAATTTGGAGAATGAATGTGCCATTTAAATATGACTCCCTCTTCTTACGTCTACAGTTTGAAGTCATAGAAAATGCCCACCTAGCATTGCCTGATATTTTCCTTTTCCAGAAATCCTAGAAATTCAGATGTGAGCTACCCACTGATTTAAACATCTTAAATGGGGGATCCCTGGGTGGCGCAGCGGTTTAGCGCCTGCCTTTGGCCCGGGGCGCGATCCTGGAGACCTGGGATCGAATCCCACGTCGGGCTCCCGGAGCATGGAGCCTGCTTCTCCCTCTGCCTGTGTCTCTGCCTCTCTCTCTCTCTCTCTCTCTCTCTGTGACTATCATAAATAAATAAATTAAAAAAAAATAAACATCTTAAATGGGGCCAATACACTGGGAACCAAACAGGTCTGTAGTCCATATCTGGCTCTCAGGCAATCAGTTTACAGTCTCTGTTAGAAGACCAGAAGCCTTTTTTTTTCCCCCCAAGGTAGCCAACGAGCTTAGTCCATAACTGAATCAAAAACAGCAAGAAAAAAAACAGCATGCTGCCTAAAATCCTTCGATGGCTCCGGATTCTGATTGGTGTGAAATGCAGCATTCTTCATTGCCAGCAAGGCTCTGCATGATCTGGCAACTTCCCAGTCTCAAGTTCCCTGCTGAGATACCTTCCTCTTTGCTTGCCACAGTCTACCCACAACACCATTTACCCACCGATTAATTTCTCAGAAGAACTAAGCTGCTCCTCCTCAGAGATTTGAACATTATCACCTTTGCTTAGCATGTGCTTCCTCTTCTTCTCCACTAATAAATTCTTAACCATCATTTTTGTCTTAGATTAAATGCCACTTAGGAAAATGACATCTACAAGATAACACTCCCTCTTAAACTTCTGCCTCATGTCACTATGTCTCTTTCTTTATAACTACTCCCTATTGCAATTAAATAACTATTTGAAGTTTTGGTTTACTTGATATTATCTGTCCCATTATTCTATAGCTCCATGAGGGCAGGGTCTCTCATTATGGAGAGTAGGTGCAGTAGGCACTAGTTATTAGTTGAACAAATAGATGAAGGATTTGTTCATAAATCCTGCATCACATGTAGAATTTCTTGTGAGATTTAAATACATTATTTAAATTAATAAGTTAATAAGTCTATGTAATATGTTAAGCATGGTGCTAGGAATATAGTAGTTGTTCAATTAAGTGTTAATCATTCTTTGATATATATTTTCACTTCCATGGTTAGAAATAGAAAAGAAAAACCAAACGAAAGCATGTTTCATATTTTCTAATGCAATTCCCCCAGGTGTCTTATGTTGGGTTTCGCAAAACACAGACCCTGAGGTAAGATTTAGGTACAAGATAAACTTTAGAGGTAAACCCAGGCAGCACGATAATGCAGTGGAAAGATGAGGCAGGGAAAGAAGAAAAACCAATAGAAGGTTTGTTAATTAGCAATTCACCACTGGGCTCAATCCTGAGGAGACCAGGTTAAACATAAAAGCCACGTTAAATATAACCTGAGGTTTGCCCCACCAATGAGCAAGAGACTTTGCTTACTGATAAAAAGTTCTGTTCCTCATTGGTTGGGAGTTGTTCCTGGGAGCAACTCCAGTCACTAAGAGGCATCAAAAGAAAATCCTGAGGATCTTTTAACTGACTGACTTTGTCCTACTTGTTTCTGTGATCTCGGAAGGTCTTTTTAAGAATCACATGTCCCTTCTTCATAATCAGCATTTGTTTTGCTAGCATTATCCTAAATTGGTACAATATTTTTATAAGGCGATTTAGTAAAGTGTTGCAAACAAATGGATGCCTGTTGACCTCCATAAGTCTACCTCAAGATGCCTTCCCTTAGGCAATAATTATGAATATGTGCTGATATTTTCCTTTTTTACAGATATATTAATTTTTGTAGAAATTTAAAGAATGCTTAAAAATATGTAAAAAATAAAAGCACTGCCACAATGGAGTCATAAATAGTATTTATATTAAATATAAAGTATTTTTTAAATTTTATTTATTTATTTGAGAGAGAGAGAGAGAGGGAGAAAGAAAGAGCATTGGTGTGGGGACGGGTGGACAGAGGGAGAAAGAGAGAGATTATTAAGCAGACTGTGCTGCACATGGAACCCAACATGGGGCTCAATCTCATGATCCTGAGATCACAGCCTGAGCTGAAACCGAGAGAAGGAGGCTTAACTGACTATGTCACCCAGCTGCCTCAAATATAAAATATTTTTTAAATGAAATTACACTATTCATGCTGAAATTTTCTATATACTTTTTGTGATGAAGTTTGCTAATAGTTTTAAAAAACTTTTAGTAAGTCTAATTTGTAATATTGGCATTATTCTAAGACATTCTGAGGCATATTTAAATAGTACAGACCGATTTTTATTTTTTTATTTTTTTTCAACTTTTAACAGTTATATAATATTCAGGCCCATAATATTCTGTCTAAGGTTAGATACACAGTAAGTACCCAATAAGTGAAATAAATAAGGCATTAAAAAAGAAATAGCTCAGGTTAACTGTAGATATTTCTGTTATTCTAACATTGTTGGTGCCAAGCATGCACCACAATACTTCCATGGTTTTCTTATGATGTACTTCCCTGCCTTCCTCCTCTTCTTTCTCTATACTCCATTGTTAAAAGTTTGTCTTTAGGGACACCTGGGTGGCTCAGTGTTTAAACATCTGCCTCTGGCTCAGGTCGTAATCCCAAGGTCCTGGGATTGAGTCTCACATCAGGCTCCCAGCAGGGACTGTCGTAAAAAAAAAATCACTCAAATGTATCCATTCCTAGAGAAAGTTTGTGGCACATCAAGTATCTCACAGCTGCCCAAGTCCCAGAGCTTCTCCCTGGATTTTATGCCCCCATTTTCATGTCCCCTGAATACCAATGCTGAAATGGCCACACTTAGGGTCGGGTTCAGAGACACCTATACTTATGAAGTCTTATTTTGCATCTTCATCTTCTACTCTTCCCATTTCCAACCCCTACTCTTCTTTCCATTTAAGGTTAATTATTTCATCTTTGCTCTGGTTCCCTTCCCTTTCTGCTTCCATGTGAACAATTATGCTCTCTAAACACCATTTGGATTTTCTAAGTCTACCTTCTTAAAACAAAATGAAACAAAACAAAACTCTTATCTAAGTTTCCTAATTACTGACCCATTGCGTTTCTATTCACGACAGAATATTTTGAAAGAGAGGACTCCTTTTTCTCTCCCTCATCCTTGTCCCTCATTCACTCCTCAGTCCTCTGTAATCTGTTTACACCAGGGACCTATTCTCAGGAAGGCCACCAGCCATTCCCTCATTTCAAAATTCAATCATAACTGACAGCATTTTTCATGATACCACAACTCTTATTTTTTTTGTCTGTTTGCCTGTCATATTTTGTTGATTTTATTTAGTTGTTTGCTGTTATTGTTGTTTTGCTTTCTGCATACCATGACTTCTAAATTCCCTGTATGGCCTATCCATGTCCATATATTTTATGATGTCTTCCTCTGGATGCTCCTTATATCCTGCTACTCGAAAAGTTCTACACAAGGCCCCTTTATGTCTCATTCCACACACTTTGAAACATTTCCAAAATTTCAACTATTTTATTTGTTAATGACTACAAAAGTCTATTATGTGTAGAACCATGTGTAATGGTTCTCCTGAGCTTAGTAAACACTTATTAATTCATTCAAATAATTATTCAATGAGAGTCCATTATATGTTAAGCAAATTGCTACAGGCTAAGAACACAATGATGAACAGGGAACAAGAGCTTACATTTTGGTGGTTAGTATAGACAACAAATAAATAAACAAATTTTAAAAGCAATTTCCATGGTTACGAGGACTAAAAAGGGACTAAGAAGCCAGCATGATCCAATAGCCAGGGAGAGGATAGTTTGTTTAGAGAAATAGCCTTGAAGCTAGTAAGAGAAGAAATCAGGCAAAAATGCCTGTTGAAGAGATTTCCAGCAAGTACAAACAGTTTGAGGCAGGAAAGAAGTTGACATGCTTGAAAAACTAAAGAGAGATCAGTTAGTCTGAACATTAAAATTAGGGTATGATAGGAGGTTGGAGTATAGTGGAGCCATAAAATCTTTTTAGTCCATGATGTAGTGTTTAGATTTATTTCAAAGGTAATCAGAAGCCACTGGAGCATTTTTAGCAAGACAGATATAATTAATCTAAAAAACTACATTTTTAAAAAAAGTAAAGTACAACTAGAGAAAATTACAGACACCATGGGTGTATAGCTTTGTTGGAATTTTATAAATTGAACACATCCATGTAGCCAGTATCTAGGCCTAGAGATAAAATTTTATTTCTACCTCAGATGTCCCCTTTGTCCTCTCCCAGATACTACCTGTTCCCTGCCCAAAGTAACCACAATCCTGACTTCTAATTCAAATTCATTAATTTTGTTTCTGTAGTTTATATGAATGTAATTGTGCAGTATGTGCTCTCTTTTCTCTGGATTCTTTCACTCTACATTAAGTTTATGAACTTCTCCCTTGTCATTGTCTTCTGGTATTTTTTGCAAAGAATTTTATTTTGTGAAGATTCCACAATTTGTTTATCTATTCAATTGATGATGGACACTTGAAGGGTTCCCAGTTTGGGGAAATTATTAATAATGCTCCTATGAACAATCCAGTACATGCATTTTGGTGAATATATGCATCTTTTTCTTTTTTTTATTTGTATGCATCTTTTTCATGGGACTATACCTAACAGTAGATTTAGGGTTAATAATTCATGCATATGTTCACCTTTATTAGGTTCTACCGGTTTTCTGAAATGATCATATTTGTATGTGTGTATGTATGTACATTTTATATGTAGCTATTTATTTGGAAGATATTTCAAATATGTAGAAGAACTGAAAGAACATTTTAAATATTCTTTAACTTATAATCAAATATTGTTAATGTGTTCCCCACCCTCTTTGTCATTTGCTCTCTTTATATGTATGCATGTTACATTTTCTATACCACTTGAGACTGTTACATAAAAAATGGTCTTTTATTTCTAAATAGTGAGTATTTCCCGAAGTTTTTTGTTTTATATAATCATAGGACAGTCACATTTTAGTAAATTTAACATTGATACATAATATTTTTCCTAATCTAATGTTGCTATTCTAGTTTTGTGAATGGTTAAATGAACTGTGGTACATCCATACTACAGAATGGTACTCAGAAATAATAAAGTAGCAAATAATTGATAAAAGCAGTCACTTGGATAAATCTCAAGGGAATTATGTTGAGTGAAAAAGCCAATCCCCAAAGGTTATATACTGTATAATTCTATTTACATAACATTCGCAAATGTCAAAATTATAAAGATGGAGAACAGATCAATGGTTACAAGCAGTTAGAGTGGGAGAGATGGCAAGAAGGAGGCAAGTGTGGTTATAAAAAGGAAGCACAAAGGATCTTCATGGTAATAGAACTGTTCTACTTCTTGGAGCTATTTATACCTACACATGTGATAAAATTGTATGGAACTGTACAGACACAAGTACATGTAAAATTGGGGAAATCTAAATAAGATCAATGGATTGTATTAATATCAATTTCCAGGTTGTGGTATTGTACTAATGAAAATTATAAAATCTTTTATAATTGTGAAATATAATTATATACAGGGTACATGGATTACAAATGTACAGAAGAAGGTAAAAGTAATTCCTCTTTATATCACATAAAAATAAAATTCGGGTAATTTATAGACAAAATGTTTAAAGCAAAACAACAGAGCATTTAGAAAATAATATACAAAAACATTTTAATAAACTTGGTGTTGGAAACTCATTTTATACAGCGCACAAATTTTAAGATAAACACAGATAAATCTGACTACCTTACAAAGTACTTATCAGAGCCTTCTTCTTACTGGTCCCTCTCTGGATGCCATTCCCTACCATCCCCAGGGCATTCTCTCTCACCTTCTTCATTTAACTTTCACCCTCTAAGTGCAGCTTTCCTTGACTACCCTATGCAAAATTGTAATGCCTCCTCCCTGTTTCTGTTCACATTTCCCATCTTTCTTAGCTACATTTGTTTCTCCTTAATATTCAATTCATTTAATATGGTGAACCTCTTTGAGGGCAGAAAATTTTGTCTTTATTTTAATGCTATATTCCCAGCAAATAGTCCACTAATAAGTGGCAGATAGTAAAGCACTAAATAAATATGAGCTAATGAAGAAATCTTCTAAGCCTTCTTTGGCTCTTATTTTTTTTCTTTCCCAAACAACTAGTACTCAAACAGAAAACTGTGTGCCATATGAGATAGTCTTCCCACCTGCACTTCACACTCAACTAAGTCCTAGAAATGTTCTGAACATGTTTCTATCCATATCCACTGACACCTCTTAGTTCAGGTTGCCGTCACTTCTGACCTACCCTACTATAGTCACTCAATTTTTTTTTCTCTTGTACTATGATCTTTTCATGGCATCCTAAGTATGTATTTTTAATACAGATTAAGGAACCATCTTTAATTCAGTGTCTCCCATTGCCTTCAAGATGAAATACAAGCTTTTTCATGTTATTCCAAACCTCTCGTTTCTCCATTCTCCAACCTCATCTCTAGCTTATTCCTACAAAATTCCCTCCCATCCTCATCCTCCTCCTGCCCCAATACTATATTCTTTTTCCTCCCAATACTATATTCTTCTTCACCTCCTTATCTTTGAACTTAGCTCATTTCTACTGTCCCTTCAGGTCTCAACCTGAATATTTCTTTCAGGCAGTCTTCCCATTCCCCTTTATGTCCTGTTTGAGTTCTCTCCCTCTGCCAGAGTAACATGTACTTCCATCATGACAGTTTATCACACAATAGTTAATTGCCTGGATACTTGTCTGTGTGTATCCCTGCCAGATGTAAAGAAGATGATGGTAAAGACCATGACAGTCTTGGCCTTGATCCCAGAAGAATTTCTAGTGTTTCCAAATTCCTGCAATATGATATATAAGTGCTCAGCAAATATATGTTGAATGAAGAGTACCCTTCCTACTCCATAGTAAACCCTGAGTTTACAACGGAGAGAATCAATGGTAATAGAGTGTGAAATTTAAAAAAAAAAAAAAGTGCTCTGGTCAGAATATGAGTCTTTGAACATCAGGTGTTGAATGTAAATGTTGAATCACTAAATTCTCTTGAAACTACTATTACACTGTATATTTACTAATTGGCATTTAAATAAAAACTTTAAAAAGAAATAGAGCACTATGGTCAGAATATGTCTTTGAGTAAATAACTGCATGAAAACATGCAATTAGCATGGTCATGGTATTTTCTAGAAATCATTCACAACTTTAAAGATTTAAAATTCTTACCATGATTGTTATTATTAAGAGGATAGCACTACAACAAATCAACAGAGCTATTTTCCCCATGTTTCCTCAGTATTATTACTTTCAACACCTGAGAATAGATACAAATGTAGTCACAAAATTTTAATGATCATAAAATTTCCATTTCAAAAGATTCAGATTTTATCTATTTCTGAAAAAAAATAATGTTGAATTCATGCTGAAGTTTAACCTATTTGAAATAAACCTCACATTAGTAGATTCAAAGAAATGTCTAAATGCCAAGTAATGTTGCTATTTCTGATTTTAATAACTCTGATAAACAAAATCTATAATTGCATACAAAAAGATGACCACCCCAAAATAGCTAGGTTGCTTTCATTATTTGTCCTTCTTTCTTTGATTTGCTACTCCAGAAAATATGAAAAGAACTTACTTCAGTGCAATTCATAACTGCTGTAAGAAGGGAGGTATTAAATCAAGACCCTTTCCAAAATTACATTTTGCCTAAAAAGTGGAATATTTCTTTTACACTGAATATGACAGCAAAATTAAAGGCACAAGTTATGCTATATATTCATGAATATGGAATAAAACTGCCCTTAGATTCAGAGATCCTCCTGTAGTCAGTGGTTCCTAACATCTACTAATAATATCAGAGAAGCATTTGATAACAGTCCTGACAATCATGGAGGAGGACATAGTGAAAGGGGTACATTTAGGCACATATGGTGAGAACTGCCCCCTATTCAGGGCTTCTGGAAATTGATATGCTCCCAGATTGCCAAAATTGCAGGGTGTGATCTCCCTCTGGAGTCCAGGGAGTTCCTCTGGGAGATCCTGGCGCTAGGACATATGTGTCAGGACACTTACAGAGGAGAGGCTGAATGGATAAGAGTGCTACAAGTTGTCTGATGGTCGCAAAAAAAGACACATTCTTTATCAATAGGTGGGGGCATTCTGCATAGAGAAACATTAGCAGATCATGGCAATGCAAATGGTTACCCAAGAGCATTGGCTTCCCCAGAACAAGAATCTTAGTCACTGAAACTGTTAGGAATTGTATTTTTATTCCTACTGATGACTCAAAGTTGTACACTGACATGCTAAAAGAGAATTTTTGAAGTAGTGTTTAAGGGTGGTGTATTGAAATATACTAAAACATATTTATAAAGTACTGTTTTCAATGTTCACTATTATTCTCAACCAGAAATTCTGAAGGTTAAAAATAGTGCTATTCATGATTCCTTAAGGATAAGCACAATTGTTTCTACTATATATATATATATATATATATATATATATATATAATATATATATATATCAGCTGTTATTTTGGCAAACAAGTAGTGTTAAGTTTAAATGAAAGTTATATATGTTTTTGTATTTGAGTATATGTAATTCCTGTATACACATAGAGCATAGGCTGCTATAAGAAATTCCATAGAAATCCAAAAGTTATTGTCATGAAATTCTGTGGGAATCACAGTATTTCCAGAGACATCTCTTTCTCAGCAAAAAGGATTATGGACAACCCAACAGAACCAGAAAAAGAAAAGGCCAAGCAAACACAAAAAAATGTAATAAAAGGACATACTATCCAGAAGCTAAGCATATAGAAAATACCATCAAAGAAGAAAACTTGGTCAGTTAGGCTTTTTTATATCTGACAATAAAATAAAAGCTAGACTTTCTTTTTTTGCTCTATTTCTCACTACCTCAATCACAATTGTCTTATGAAATTTTAACTATAAATATATATGTATATTATATATGTGTATTTATGTACATACATACATATAAATTTATATGTACATATATATTTTTAAATATAGAATCTCACTGTTTTGAATTTACAAAATATTAAAATTCATTTACCTCTGAATGGTTGGAACATAAGCTACTCTGATTAAGTAAATGCTATATTTGGCTTAACTGAGATTTATTATATATAATGTGTGATGTATCCAATTTCAAAGACTAAATATGATAAACAAACACAATATACTCATAGCCTAAATGTTTTAATCTCTTTCTTTTTGAATGATTTAAAATATGCTTGTATGTCTTCTAGTAAATATGTTATTAGAATAATCAATATTTAAATAAGTATTATTAATAAACATTGAATCAGAATGTTACAGAATTTTTAAAATTTTAATTAACAAAGTGAAAATATTTCTATATTTGAAGCATGATTGTATTATTTAATCTTTATATTTGAAATTGGCCACTATACAAATTGTGGCTGTTCAGGAGGTGATCTCCTAACTTCAAATTTCTAAAGTCCAGTCTTTAATGTTTTTCTTTCTGCCTTTGACTACTTATGGCCCCCTCACAATTTTGTTACAAAAGAATTAAGAAATTTTTTAAAATTAAGACATTTTTAAAAAGGAAAACAAAATATCAAAATACTATTTCCAATTTATAATATGTATTAGGTCTACTATATTCCTCATTTTATAAGATTTTATTATTTATTTATGAAAAAGGCAGGAAGAAACAGCGGGAGAAGGAGAGAATCTCAAGCAGATTCCACACTGAGCATAGAGTTCAATGCAGGGCTTGATCTCACCACCCTGAGATTGTGACCTGAGTGAAATCAAGAGCCAGATGCTCAACTGACTGAGCCACCCAGGCACCCCATATGCCTCATTTTACAGACAAGAAAACTCAGTTATAGGAGTCTAGATGCACAAAGCTAATAGCAGTAGATTCCTAAACCATCAGGACTGACTAAAAAGACACTTATTTTGTTCTGTAAAATGAACCAATAAATAATTTTATACTAACTTGGAAGTTTAAAGGTCAGAAAAATTATAGCTAAGTTTAAATAAGATGGGGTTCTCTATGTAGTAGTAAATATTTCTGGAACAGGGACACTTTCAGGGACTTTGCATTCCTAGCAGAAATAGGTGTGGGCCCAACCAACAGAGCTAAGACAAAGTAACCAAAAGGTGACAGCATGGGCCAGAATTTGAACCCAGGCTCTCTGGCTCCAGAATTTACACTTATAAGAAGTGTTCTAAGATAATCTACTGCTAGTCAGTTTTGCCAATTGCTAGAAATGGTACTGAAGTAGTTGGTAAAAAAAATCCTTTACACTACTGATTAAAATTATATTTGTGAACTCTCTGCTCTGAGAAAACTCATTCCCTTCATACCACAGACTATTTATTGGCAATCACTTTTAATAGTTATCCAAACTGATGAGAGAAATTAGCTATGTAACACATAAAAATCTGCTAATTCAGTCAAATGGAGTATTTATACAATGTGATATTTCTATAAATAGAAATATCTTATATAATCTGTTCAAAAATAAAGATATTTTAAAGAAAGACCTATAGTTTTGAAATAGTGATTCCAAATGGTTTAATATTAACAAATAGATAAAGAAGGAGTTCTAATTATTAAATTAATTGGCTGAATGTAAATGGTAATTGTAAAGGTTTTGGAAGTGATTTATTCTCTTAATTAGACAAATATTTCTCTAAAATTATTAATTATATTATGAATTTTCTCTACACACTTGTTTAAGATAATTCACATGGAGAATCCAAGCTTACTTTACTGTGAATTGCTTTAAATTCCACATAATAAGAATTCAAATTAGTATTTTATTTTCTTTTAGGTGACTTAATATAAATATGCCTATAATACAGATTGGGAAAGATTTATAATTTTTTAGCTCTTAGAAGAAAAAACTCAATCAAAAATAGTATAATGATGCCCCTGGATAATTATAATGAAGTAATAACTGACCTTAGCCATGTACTAAACTGTGACATCTTGAATTCAGTTGCCAATATAAACTACAATTACCAAATCACTCGGTGGTTTAGAAAATCAAACCATATTCTTTCCAGCTATTCTTCTGGCTTGGCATTACCTTCTAAATTTCAGGCTTACCCAGGTCTGCTGTGGTGTAGCAACTGCCTACATTTATTGACAAGCAAATATTTTCTGATCTGTTGCCACAAAGGAAGGATAACCCAAACTGGGAGGCCAGATTAAAATTGAAATCCTGTCAAATGTCCAATTCTCAGCATGACTTATTATTTCGTATTGTCATTTTCTGTACCCACAGAGTTAAGTCTTGTTAATTTTAGCACATTTAAAAGAATCCTAAATCATGGGTTTAAAACTAATGGGGCTGAACAGACATTTATTTATCCTGCAAAGCAGGCCAATAAACAATTTTATGTTTCCAAATGCTAATTTGGAAGTTTGAAAGTCAAAGAATGTATTGCTGATTTTAAGTAAAATTGATTACTTCAAGCAGGCAGAAAAACAAACATACACATGCCGAAAAAATATCCTGCATGATCTATGTGATGTCCACTTTAAGTGACAAGACATAGTAGAAAGTAGAGAGCTTCAGTTCTTCAGTTGCCACGTAAGATGCAAGATCTTGGGGAGAATGGGGAAAAAAAGCATGGACTTGTCTGCAATGCCTCAGTTCCTTAGATCTGAAACAAAGTCCATGTCTAAAAACATTAGTTTAAGCTAATGGTCCAAAAGTTTGTTGTGATTTACCTGGCAGAGTGAACTTGCCTGCTGTTTACATTTAAATCTTTTCTAGTATGCATAACATATTAAGGTTAAAAAAAAAAAAAGAGAGACCATGAACATTGATTCCCTTAAATGGAGTTCTCAGAAAGTAGAGAATTTACCAAGTCAGGCATATTTTCAGTCTTCATAAGGAAAGCTTTAATTTACAATCACTGTGAAACCCCATGATTCACTAAAATAGTACATTGTCAAAAGTACCAAACTATTGGGAAAAAGATGTTAATGTGATGATATTTCTAATTTTAGTCTATCCCTATATTACAGTCCTATAGCACCTTTCCTCCAAAGAGATCAGGATGTTTTATATTTAGAAAAAGACGGAAATGCAAATCAAAGTGAAATTTCCCCCAGAATTATGTTGAAAGATGAAGAGTCACACACACAAAAAAAGAGATAAAGGGCATTAGAAAAAAATAGAAGCATGAGCAATAAGAATCCATGCAGGTCCTGGCAAGTAGTCTGACTTAAGCATTATGTTTTTATGCTCTCTAAATTTAATAGTGAGGGGAGACATCATATACTAAGGGAGACCTCATGTTTGATCCAATCTAATGTGCCTTCATGAAGCACTGTAATTTGGCCATTTCTATCATTCCTCAGTATTGTTAAGGCTTAGCTGACAATTTCCCTGAGAATTAGAAAATACTCAGGCTTGTCTTATGAATTTTATTTTGCACATGTGATATGGTGCCTGATGACAGCAGTAGGGAGGGCCACTGAGAAAGTACTTTGAAGCTATTACAGACATCTTTAGGAATTCAGAGATACCTATACCAGACTTTCACTATTTGGGTATGGTAAATATTTTGTGATATCCAAAGATGACAGTGAAAACTTCCAATAATTCAGAAACACTTAAATTTCATCTTTACAGATCTAATAGTGTCTATATAGAGACATGGAATCGAATTAAGATGGCCTGTGTTCAAACCAGGCTACATTAACATCCAGTATTTACTACCTCAATTACTTTGGGCAAGTTAGTGAACCTTTCTGTGTCCCAATTTCCTCATCTGTTCAAATGGCCATGAACTATAATCCTATCGTATTGGTTGTTGTAAGGGCTACCATGTGGCACAAAGAAATAAACTTGTGTATTAAATGAATGGGAGACTTTTTTTTGTTCCATCTACTAATAACTGAAGAAATTCAACCCACTGCCCCTTGACAACACTCTATGTTCTGTTTCTAGGGACTAGGAGCTCATGGTTTGGGAACAATGACTGTACTATACAGGACCCTCCTTAGGGAGTTTTGAGATAAATCCTGACACAAGTAAGAGTTTATAGGGATAGTCTGAGAGATAGTAAAGGGAGATAAGACATTACATTGAATAGATCTTGATTATTGCAGAGATACTTTAACATAGACCCATATAGTCTACAAATACAGTAAAGATATAAACATAAAAACAGTAACAATGTTCATTTTTATCTCTACTCAGCAGGTTTTTGTAGAACTTTGAAGGCACAGATTCATCTGACTGTTACAAAAATAACAGCTGAACCTATGTTATGTTCCTTCAGAAGGACTGCAAAAAAATTGCTAACGAGAACTAAATACATTAGAATACTGAGAATTATATTATTTTGATGTCTTAAAATAACTAGAAATTTTTTTATCAAATTTCTCCAAAGAACTGGGCAACACTGCCAATGGCACTAGAGGCCTCCTTAATATGTTTTCTAGAGTCAGGGCTGAGAGCACTGAGCCACACAACAGTCGAGAAGCCCTAGGGACCCAATAGAAGGCACTAAGATTTGAGGTTTGCTCCTAAGCTCTGCATCAATCTAGCATGAGGCTAATCTCCCACAGGACAAAAATATCGAAAGAGCCTCCAATTCATAACCCAGCACAGTAAATCTTCTATTTTGAATTCTCATTGTAAATAGCAAAATCTTTTTTTAAAAAATTAAATAGCAAAATCTTGATATTTGAAGATTTATTATTTCTATTATGTTGATTCCAAGAAGTAGACTTGAACTGATTCAGAGAATTTGCTCCATGGAAAGTTATAAAATTTGTTTAAACAGGTAAAGAACACTTATGAATATTCACATATCTGTTCACCTTCTACAAATCCCAAGTGAACAGGAAGTTTTATGGCAAAGAACATTTTTTATGCTATATTTCTAAACATATACCTTCTGTTGGAAAATATAAATAATTAATCATTATTTTTACCATATGGTTGGATGTTGTGATTTAAAACCTGGACTACTCTGCTTTTTCTAGTTCAGATTTTTCTTATTCTATTCATTTATACCCTCATCTCAAAGACTTTCCTGAGATTAAATGAACATTCTGAATCCTCTAACGGGTACTGTCAGTCTGGCTGCCCTCCTTCAAGCAGAGTCAGCACTTCCAGACTGGCACTTTTCTTCATTGATTGATAAGCGACACCACTTTCTGGGTTTATGGTCAGAGACATAGGAACAGACAGTCCGGCTACACCATGAAGATTTACACACACACTGCAACTAAAGTTAGAGTTCTTTTTTTAAAGTAGGGAAGCAATCTAATAAAAATTATAAGGCTATAAAATATTTTACATATCTAACAATTTCAGACACATAGAAACAACTTTTTGTACCCTTGATTCTAGCAGCTTGTACCCACTCGTACATTCATTTATACAGTCAAGAAATGGGTGCTTATCAGGCAGTGAGCTCTGTGGATGCTCTAGGAGCACAAGTTCAATAGAGGATGTTTCTAAAAGGGCAAATAAACATTCTGTGTTGCAAAACAAGGTGCTTGGAGTAGAGAGGTGTAAACAATTAGCTCCATCTGGGGAAGCTCTGGAAACTTCCTTAAAGAAGTGGTATTTGTACTAAATTTTGGGAGATTAGCACAAGTTAGCCAAGTGAGGACACAGCATGCATAGAGACACTGAGTAATGAAAATGTTTTGTGTATCTGGAATGTCTGAGCCAAACTGTCAGGAGCGAGTGGGGAGTAACCTAAGTGGTTAGAATTGAGTCCAGAAGGGCAGATAGAGGCCAATTTTGCATGCTCCACGTGCAAAATTACAAATTTAGATAATATCCTATAGATATCTTGCAACCATTGGAGATTTTAAAATTTGGGAATGACAAGTTAACTTTTGATGTTTAAAAGACAATAATTCTGGATGTTTTATGGAGAATGGATTGGAGTACAGAGTGAGACTCTGGAGATTGGATCAAACAATGTTAAATGATATTGAGAAAGAAAAGTTTAGAGCTCCCAAATAAGACAGTGGTGGAGAAGGTTTAGTCACGTATGGAATGTTTTAGAGATAAGAATCCATATGACTACTGATTACCATTATAAAAATATTTACCACTTAATAGAATTAAAGATGCATGTAAGAATAATTGAGTTTGTCTGTTTCATTTTAATTTTGTTGCCTCATATTTAAAGGCAACTTATTTTTTATTTCTTTGTAACCTTACCTTTCATTTATTTCTAAATGCACATCAATTAGCTTCTGTGTACACCATTATATTTTAATTATTTCAGGAATTGCCTAATCTCATGCGTACTTTACAGGCCATTCCTATACCTTCCTGTGGCATTTGGTATGGTTGATCATTTCCTCTTTTGGAACTCTATCTTCCTTTGGTTTCCCTGTCATTACTCTTTTAAGGATATCATCCTATTTCTCAGATGACTTTTTCCTCAAGGTTGCATGCTGCCTTTTCCTCATTATCTCCCTCCTTAAATGTTGCTTTTTCCATGGTTGTATGTTTCTTTCCCCATCTTTTTTTAGTCCGCCAAGTTATTTCACTCACTTCTTTGTTATTAATCATCATGTATCTGGTGATGACTCCAATTAGACATTTATCCAACAAACATGTTCTAAGAATCTACTTTGTGCTAGGCTCTACACTACATGCTAGGATTTTGTGATATATAAATCTAGCCTTTTGAGGCACCTGGGTGGCTCAGTGTTTGAGCATCTGCCTTCAGTTCAGGGCGTGATCCCAGTGTCCTGGGATTGAGTCCCCCATCAGGCTCCCTGCAGAGAGCTTGCTTCTCTCTCTGCCTCTGTCTCTGCCTCTCTCTGTCTATCATGAATAAATAAAATCTTTTAAAAAATAAATCTAGCCTCTTTCCTCAAGGAGTAAATTGCCGTTCACTTTAAAGAGAAGTGGGAGAAGCTCAATAGCAGGATGTGATAGGATGACAGAAAAATTATGTTTTGTGAGGGATCAAGGATAAGTACAAGTTAGTTAAGCAAAGCGGTCCATATCTGGTAGAGGAAGTATGAGAAAAGTAGAACCACTCTATCCTTTGAATTGTGTCCTTTATCATGATTTAGGATAGAGACTGGCAAGTAATGAAGTTGTAAATAAGGCAGGGTTCAGTTATAGCAGAACCTTAGATGACTTGGTAAGAAGCTTCGATTTTATTTTATGGGTCATGAAGAGCCACTGAAGTGCTGATCACTCCAGCGGGTATGTGGAGGAATGATTAGAAGGCACAATATTAGAGTCAGGGATTAGTTAGAATGCTGCTGCTTGATAGCTAATACAAAAGGCTGACTTAATAGCTCTGTAATGGTGGGATGGAGAAAAGGGGATGGTTTCAAGAAGTATATAGCAGATAAAACCAACAGAATTTAACAGTTGATCTGATGAGACACGAGGAAAGCAGACCATCCGGGGACTCTGCTAGGTCTCCTTAATAGTTTTTTTTTTTCTCCTTAATAGTTGAACCATCAATAAAGGAATAAAAGTTTATTTATAGCATCACTGGGGAAGGGAGCAAAGCAGAGGAGTTCACTTCTGGATATGGTCCATTTTAGAAGTTGATAAGACATTCAGATAGAAAAAAATTCAGCAATTTAGTTCCATGAGCCTAGAAATTCTAGAAAGTCTGGTGTGGACACAGAATTTACTAAGTGCTCTAAGTGTTCTGTGATATTTGCTCAATTTATTCCTCCCTACAACCTTATAAGATTAGTACTATTATTGCTGCCATTTTACAAAAACTTGCCAAAACTCACACAGAGTCCACATACTGGAACCAGGACTTTAATCCCTGGTTCTAGCATCCATGTTCTTAACTACTCTACCAAACTAGTTTTCACCTATTTGCAGTAAATGAGTTGATGAAAAGTAATGACGTCAGTCAGGGAGAGTGTGTGAAGTGATAAAATCAGCGGTCAAGGGCAGTGCTCCTGGAAACACCCCAGCATATGTGGGAATGGGTATAGAAAGGAGAAGTCTAGGAAGAAGACAGATAGAGGGATTAAAGACTCCAGTGTCATGGAAGGCAGTATGTGGTTTCTCAATGAAGAAGGAGTCAGCATTGAGGCCAAAACTACATCTCTAGGTACATTCTGTGTCATAAGCTCCAAATATATAATAAAATTCCTTTAGTACCTAACCACCTTAATGCTTCTCATCTTGACCTCAAATTGCCTATATGCATCACACCATAGCATCCCCTACTCTAGGCCAGCATTTCCTAACCGCTGTTGGAAACCGACATTTTGAGGCTAGGTAATTATTTTTGTTGTGTGAGACTTTCCTATCTATTATAAGATGTTTAGCAATAGCCATGGCCTCTGTGGAGCACATGCTCATGGCACCCTTTCTCTGAGTCGCGACCCCCCCCCCCCAAAATGTTGCCAGATGTTGCCAAATATCCCCTGGGACAAATAACATCCAGTTGATATCTATTGTTCAGTTCCATCCAGACAACTTGCGGCTCTCTGAAAAAAATATAGAGTTTTGCACATACCATTCTCTGAAGTGATCTCCCTACTTTTCCTGCCAAGGTGCTTTCTGCTCACTCATCAGTACTCAGGTTGAGTGTCACCATGACTATAATCCTTTCCTTCGTGCCATTACTGTACCTTCATATGTAATACTTTTATTCTACAAATGGCATTTTGCTACAGTTTTTCTGTGAATTTGTTTTCCACAATTAGATTCTTGCAAGTTCCTCCAGGCCCGGCACATAGAAGTTGTTCTATAATGTTTGCTTAAATAAATAAATGAAAGAAAATACTTATACTTTTTTTTTTACAAACGGAATATTAACCCTTTTTAAAAAGTTGTTATTTATTTATTCATGAGAGAAACAGAAAGAGAGAGAGACAGAAACATAGGCAGAGGGAGAAGCAGGCTCCCTGCAGGGAGCCTGACGCGGGACAGGATTCTGGGACCTGGGGATCATACCCTGAGCCCATGGCAGACGCTCAATCACTGAGCCACCCAGGTGCCCTGGAATATTAACACTTTCGATTAAAGTTTTACTATGAGAGGGTTTTTTTTTTCTATGAGAGGTTTTTAAAAGCTAAAAGATTATTTCTGACTAATACTTTTTTGTTATTTTTAGGGCATACTTTATTTTTCCATGTCATTATATTTCTGCTTGAGCCAGTATCAGTAGCTACTATCCTTGTTATTTTAATGCCTTATTAAATGTATCAATAACCATCAATTACATTTAATAATCACAATTATGTTAGATTTAATAATAAAAATAATATAAATATATTATTTATTTTAATCACTCTCACAATTGTTATTTTAATATGATATTTTACATATATTTTACTATTTTAGAGGAAGTGCATAGAAAATATGTGCAGGATTTTCACCAGTCTTTTCAGTGCTCTTAACAATATGTTTTCTGTTTACATATCATTTTTATCAGGAGACCACAAAACCAGCTCAATGGGTTTGGAAATCCCTACATGTCTTAGGTGGAAGGTAAATGTGGTCATTCCCATTTTGTATTTGGAGAAATAAAATTCACTATTTTTTTCCTAGAAATTTCCTAACAATCCTAGCTAGGAGCATGTGTCACAAACTTGCTGTCATGATACAAAGCTGTTGGAAATACTAACTGGGATAACCAACCTTACTGGACAGGGCTTCACCTCTATGGGAACACAATGAGAAGAATCACATGTGAAATTAGTTGTCAGAGAATTTCATCAGGTCTCAGATTCATACTGAGCTAACATAAGACTTCCTTCCTCTAATGGTTTGAACATTTTGTATCTTACGTCACAAGATTCCATTAAGATTTATGGTAAAAGTTAGAGAATCCTAAATGCTCTCAAGAGAAAGTTACCAATATGTATGTTTTTCTAAACTAACAAAAGAAAGTGCCTCTTATTAATAAGATACATGACTTCTTCACAATCCCTTTGCAGTTTTAAGTCTAGGAGCACCAATTCATCACCAGGGAACCACTATAATAGCATTGAGTTTTAGGTCCTAAATTATGAAATTCTCTTAAAATAATAAAATCGAATCCCCTGGCAGTTACAGGAATATAGCAGCAAATAGCACGTAGTACGTACTTTATGACATGCATAAATCACTGGAATCCTTCTTAGAATAGTAACTTGGTATAGTAACATTAATATACTTTAACCTAATCTTTAGGATCCTGGACCCAATTTCAATGTGTTTGTTGGGGGTTGGGGGAACTTCACATACAACACCAAGCAATTCTAGGAAATCAGCCATATGTTGAGAATTCAATTCAATTCTGATTGACACTATCTATCTAGAGATAGTGTCAGATTCCACACTTTGAGGGCTCAGTCCAACAAGACACCCTCTCCACTCCACTTCAAATGCCAATCACAAACCCAACTGTTGCCTGTGCTTCTGACAAACTAGTTACAAACTGGAGGTTCTGATACCCTCCAACTCAGGATGCTAATTCAAAGTCCAGGTTTTTACCTGAACTTCTGATGAAATGGTTAGTTTCCAACAATCTACTCCTTGGGTTTGATTAATATGTTAGAGGAGCTCGCGGAACTCAGAGAAACATGTTACTTCCTATATCACCAGTTTATTATAAAGGGTATAACACAGGAACAGCCAGATCGAAGAGATGCGTAAGGCAAGGTATGGGGAAAGGGTTGAAGAGCTTCTATAGGCCCTCTCAAGGCATACTACTCTCCCCACACCTCCATGGGGACATCTTTATGGCTCTTGTCACAGGAAATTCCAAGGGTATTGGGAACTCTGTCCAGAAATGGGGTCAAAGATCAAATATATATATATATATATATATATATATATATATATATATATTTCTTATTACAAATCACAACATCACACCTAGCAATCCTACTAGTTACCTGTGATAGAAAAATGAGAAATCTTTCCACAGAAACAAAATTACCAATATGTATGGACCTATAAACAATAGCATTTTCTTTCATAAAGACAAAAAAATTATAAACAATTTGAATGGTTATCCCTGGAGAGTAAGTGATTAAATTATGGTTTGTCCATAATATTATGCAGTTATTAAAACGAATAAGAGAATGCATTAGGTCTGTGTGCTAATCTGGAATGTGTTCATGTTTTATGATTAAGGGGGAAAAGTGAAATTGTAGACCAATGTGTATATGTGATTTCATTTTATTAAAAAAAAGGGAAAAACAAAAAAAAGGGAAAAAGTTTCATATATTTGTATATATATAAATGCATGTGCATACACATGCAAATATGCATAAATATCTGAACATATTTGTATAAGCACAGAGATGGGTGTGGAAGGAATCATAACTGTTTCTACTTTTACTGAGAGGGAGAGAAGTTGCCTTTTTCTTTAATAATTTTTTTAATTGAAGTTCAATTTGCCAACATATAGTATGACACCCAGTGCTCATCCCATCAAGTGCCCTCCTCAGTGCCCATCACCCAGTCACCCCATCCCCCTGCCCGCTTCCCCTTCCACTACCCTTTGTTCATTTCCCAGATTTAGGAGTCTCTCATGTGTTGTCACCCTCTCTAAGAAATAGTGACAAGGATTATAGGGGAAAGGAGGGAAAATGAGTTGGAAAAATTAGAGAGGGAGAGAGGTAGCCTTAAAAGAAAGAGATGGGAGAGATTAAGAAGTTATTATAAATATATATTCCTTTTGATATATATATAAATGTGTGTGTGTGTGTGTGTGTGTGTGTACTTGGACTTGTTACAATAAACAGATATTACTTTCACAATTTCAGCAAATCTATTTTAATACTAAGATTTTTAAAAAATACAGTAACAATAACAAAATCACTTCCATCCCTGAGATCAGCTAACACATACATAAAGGACTAAAAATGTATATGACAATTTTTTTAAAGATTTATTTATTTATTCATGAGAGACACAGACTCAGAGACAGAAGCAGAGACACAGGCAGAGGGAGAAGCAGACTCCTCGCCGGGAGCCCAATGCAGGACTCCATCCCAATGCAGGACTTGATCCCAAATCCTGAGATCACAACGTGAGCCGAAGGCAGACACCCAATTGCTGAGCTACCCAGGCGTCCCATGACAGAAATTTGGAAGCAGTAGAAGAAAAATAAAAATTCAACCACAAGGTACGTGGTAACTGTCGTGATGAGGCAGGAGAAATTCTGTCTTAGCTTTTGTAACATCATCAGGATAATCTATAAGAGAATCAAGAGAATGAATATTTAACTTGATTCGGGTTTTTCATTTCCTATGCTCTTGGACCAAATTTTATATTACATTAAGGAAATACAATTTGAAAAGTTGAGCTGAAGTTAAATCCACAGAAGTCAAGCTTTGGGTCAAAGATTATCAGCCTACAGGTGCTCAGTTCATAGCAGGTGAACTATTTGAGTGTACTGGAGACAGTGAAGTATGAGTCGTAGTCCTCTTGGTCAAGGAATTCATTATTTAGATAGAACTAACAAAGAAATTAATTCTTGAGTGATACAGGACAGTAAGGATTCAAGAGCTAAATGTTGTGATATGGACTTCTAATGAAATATCAGAATGTGAAAATGGTTCCAGAAGGTTACCTGGAAGGAAACCAGGTATGTACAGATTTGGCTGAGGGAGTCAGCAGGGCATCACAGGAAAAAGAAAAGTGATCAGTGAGTACAACAGGAAGTGAAAGTAGGCTAGAGTAAGCGAGGTGACCTCTGAAGAAAGGAGAAGACCAAGATCAAGTAGTAGAGAGAAATGTGTGAGGAGGAGAGGAACAGGTGGACTAGAAAATTAAAAATGGTCCTAGAATGCCAGGTATAAGAGTTTAGGCTTGAGATAGAAAACTGGAAGCCTATGAATATTTGTTTTTATAGACTTTATTTATTTATTTGAGAGAGAGAGGGAGAGAGAGTAGGGAGAGGAAAAGGGAGAGAGAAGCAGATACTGGGCTGAATGCAGAACCTGACATGGGGTTCAATCTTACCTCCCCAAGATCATGACCTGAGCCTAAACAAGAGTCAAACAGTCAACTGACTGAGCCACCCAGGCACCCTGAGCCTGCGAAGATTTCTTAAGGAGGAGAGCAATGTGCTTTGGAAGGAGGCTATGTCTGTATGTACATAAAAGAGGATATTATGAGAAAGGCATGATATTGAAACATTCCTGGAATGGAAGCAAAGGTTCAGTCTAGGTATATGCCACCACATGCTAAGATTTATAACTAAACAACCAGATTGTGAACTCCTTGGAATTCCCCACTCCTTTATATTTTATAGCCCAGAGCTGTGCTATACATACAGAGGAATATAACAAATACATGCTGGTGAGGAAAATAAAAGTAAATATAGGAAATGGGATGAAGTTTTAGGGAAAAATCAGATGGAATCTAATTGACACAAGGAATAAAGAAAAAGCTCTAATCAAATATGACTCCAAGATTTCAAGCTTTCATGATGAAATAATGGTAGTATCATTGAATAAGGTAAGGAGGAGATATAAAGAAAGTAGTTTTAAGGAAAACCCATTTGATTTTTATGCCATAAGTCTATTTTTTTCTAAGCAGCAATATTATCAGTATCACTGTTCTAAGCAACAAGAGTGATTAATATCACTGGTGAAACACTATAACCTCTTCTTCTGACTTTAAAATCAAAGGGGAGATATAGCTCTTTGAGAAAAGGCAGCAGAGCTACTAGTTGCACACATACCACTGATGTGTCAATTCAACAAATATGAATTAAGAATGACTATGAACCAGGAACTACCCAGGTGTCTGAGACAGAAAGATAAACAAGATGACACATTTGCCTTCAAGGTGCTTACTGTCTCAAGTGTGACACAGACATTTTGTAGAGTGACTGTTTTTTTACTTGAGTGTTCTGAGAAGTGCTATGGGGTTCAATGGTGATATAAGAAAACGGCTGGGCACTGAAAAACACTAAACAAAGAATCTCAGAGGAGATGTTATTTTAACTTGATATTGAAGATATAGCATAAATAAACAGTTGGAGAGGAACAGGAGCGAAAAAGAATATTTACAAATGTGTGATACACCCATGGTATCACCTGCAAGTGGTGTTTCTAAAAAGTGACACTTCCCCACACCAACTACTGCAGGGTAGCGTGTGCTGCCCTTTTTTGGTACTACCTAACCCTATGGATACAAGAATTCTCTGGGCATTTGCACAACAAAGTTTTTACTTGTCCGGAATAAAGCATGTATAATTTAGGAGTTACAGTAATCCATGTCCTGCCATTTAAACTGAACCACAAAAGCATCCAAGAGAAAATAATAGATGTGTCCAGAAAACAGAAATATGAGGTGGAAATAAGGATCCTCACAGTGTTTAAGTGTTCAACTCCATGTACTCCCAAGGCCAACCCTTATTCTTGCCCTTGGCTTCCATTGGCCACTCCCCTTGGTTTACAATGAGAATTTCCTTTTTCTTTAGTTTTTTTCCTTCTTTCTTTGTTTTTTTTTTTGTTTGTTTGTTTTGTTTCATTTAACTCAAATTTTGTGAGAAATATGGGAAGTCAAACTACATAAATGCCTAATACATTTAGGCAATTCAATTTTTTAAGACGGGCAGGGAGGGCCAGAGGAACAGAGAGACTCTTAAGCGGCTCCATGTCCAGTGCAGGGCCCAACACAGGGCCTGAGTTCATGACCCTGAGATTATGACCTGAGCTGAAATCAAGAGTTAGACATTTAACTAACTGAGCCACCCAGATGCCCTACACATAGGCAATTCTATTAGGTCAGTCCACATATATTATTTCACTGAATATTCCTCAGTGAAATATTTCACTCAATATTCCTGGTAAGAGGATGTTATTACTCCCATTTTATAGCTGAAGAATTTAAGACTTGGACTAATGCAGGCTATTAGCAACTAATTAGTGGTAGGCCTGGAATTGTGGACCAAATCTTGTTCCAAGGTCATTTTGTCCTCACTACATCATATTGCATTACAAAAACAAAAGCAAACCAACCAACCAAACAAACAAGCCTGTATTAAAAACTCAGAGAGGCATGAAAGGGCAGTGGATGTTTTGAGGACCCGTACCCCTTCTATGTAGCTGGGGAAAGGAACTCACAGGAGAAACCTTTACAAAAAAGAAGCTTGAGAGTGGGTTAGGGTGAGCCCATGAAGAACACGTTATGCTAGGGAATTTGAACCTGATTTATTTACTGTGGAGAGTATTAGCTCACTTTTTCTGTTAAGCTTTTTTAAAGCCAAGGGAGAGATGTTATCAGATTTTGTTTAAGAAAGACAATAATGGAAAAAAAAAGAAAAAAAAAAAAAAAAGAAAGACAATAATGGCAACATTAAAGATAGATTAGAAAAAAAGATTGTTGAGAAACTCTGGAGACAAACTATGGGAGAGATGGTAAAGGTTTGTTCTAAGGTAATGGTGGCAAGACAGAGATGAGGTTAGATTACAGAGATATCTCAAATAATGTCTAGGACTCAGGGCCACTTGACAAATGGAAGAATTGAAACTGATTCCATGGTATTCAGCTTGGACACCTGTCATAACGGAGATTCTTATGACGGGGTAACTTTGAGGCCAAGAAAATGGCAGAAGGGGATAAATTCCAGAGCTTTTTTTTTAAAAAGATATTTTATTTATTTATTCATGAGAGATACAGAGAGTGAGGCAGTAACACAGACAGAGGGAGAAACAGACTCCCTTCAGGGAGCCCAATATGGGACTCAGAACTCAATCCCACCCGATCACCCCCTGAGCTGAAGGCAGACGCTTCACCACTGACCTACCCAGGTGTCCCAGTTCCAGAGTTTTTGATCATGCTTTAAAAATGGATCCTTTGTACTACTATCTGAATCATGCTGACATTCTATTCTATCTCATTGGGTTTAACTCTCTTACTAAGGCTCAAAAGACAAATACAGGGCATGTTCTTTTGAACATTTCCCAGTTACTAAATTTATTGAACTATGGGTATATACTATTTTACACCTAAACCTAATATTGATCATGGACTTTTAAATTTCTTCCTTGGCTGACTGCTTTGGATCTGCATTCTTCAGAATGATGAAAGAATTCTGTTTGGGAAACAAAAACTGTTCAGAACTGAAATGGGGTAAAACCTTCTCCTTTGTGAATCCTGCTGTATTATTCCCCAAGGTAGTCTCCTGAATGAATCTTTTTCCTTTGTTGTGTAAGAGCCTTCAAAAGCCGTGAAGAACATTCATTTTTCTACTTGATTTTGTTACTTTGCCAAGAATAGCACAGGGGTCCCTTTAGTGAGTGAGACTAAGGGCACTAAAATGGTTGGAAATCACTGAAAACAGTAGCAGGTTTATTTGAGCAAAATCGGCGGGGTGGTGTAATATACATTTTTAAAAATGCATTTTCATTAAAATTAAAAATGAGCTTCCAAACAAACTCTGGAAAGGGCTCCAAATACAGCCTTACAAACCCAAAATGAAATCAATAAAAAGAAACCAGCCAAGCAGCAAGTTGAGAAAACACCAATTAGAGATTTTAACAAACAGAGAAGCTCACTGTGGGGTACAGTTTTAAAATCAGACAAGAGAAATTTGGGCTTTTTTTTCTCTACCTCAGCACTGCTCTACTGTGCTCTCTCTGGAACTGAAATTGATGGGATTCAGAATGTACCCCAGGAAGAAACCACAAACAAGCGGGTACTTTCAGCATTATATCTGAGCAGATGAAAGCAAATATTATTCTGATAGCTTTTCATTTTGCCCTCCAAGGAGCTTTGCATTATTATCCATGACTAGGGATTTTAATAGTCAAACTACCACAAATTTGTCAAACACTCAATTTCTGCCTGATTTCAGAGTGCAGCTTCCACTCATGGAGGTTAACTCAGGTCTCTCTAGCCAAGGAATGTTTTGAAGCAAATCATTCTCTGATAGCCTGTCTCCACTAACATGCTTCCATAGATGATCTTACACTAAACAGGTAGGCAGCAAGTTTCATCTTCAGCCTACCTGCCACCCTAGGTACCAAGCCTGGCAAGACATTCCTGGATGTAGTTCTGTACCCAATAGTGCCCAGTCTTTTGCTTCTGGTTCCCTTTGGAGTTTATTTGCCCATATTCTATTAAAATCACCCTACCTTATTCTTTGATGTTCAGGAATAAAGCTTTGTGCCTCCTCCCAGCTGAGGCAATATAGATTGTTTGGAAAAATTACCTTGTCAGCGCTCAAGAGTCCAGCGCTTTTGTTTTATCAATTTCACATATCTAGAGCCACTCACAAAACCTGAAGAATAATAATTTCTGTGTGTTATTTCATTTGGTTATTTCTACTTGTACATGCATATATGTATATATGTGTGTGTGTATGTGCATATGGATGTATACACATATGTGTGTCTTGTGTATAAATATACGTATCTTCCCCAAACCCTAAAGCTGTTTTGTCTGAAGATGTAGTTTTAGGTTCCTATATAACAACTGCTAAAGAAACTGCTCTCCTCTTAATTGTTTCCTTGTAACCATTAGTTTTATTTAAGTCAAAGCTCATAATCCTGAGTGATATGGTAGGTTATAGAGATGTTTATTTGTCCAAGGCCCACCAATCTAAGAACGTAACTTGTGAGATACAATCAGAATCCCACCACTTTCATCACTTCCGCTGGCACCAGCCTGGTTTCTTTCCTTATCATTTTCCTTGTTTCTATCTCTGTCTCCATCTGCCTGTTCTCAACACAGCATAGAGAGTTATCTTTTCCAAAAGCAGCTCCTATCACATCACTTACACTTTCCAATGGCTCCTTGTCTCTCTTAGAATAAAAGGCAAAGTCTTTGGATTGTTGTTGTTGTTTTTTAAGATTTTATTTATTTATTCATGAGAGACAGAGACCAAGGGGGTGGGAGGGGCAGAGATACAGGCAGGGGGTGAAGCAGGCTCCATGCAGGGAGCCTGACATGGGACTCCATCCTGGGTCTCCAGGATCACCCCCTGGGCCGAAGGCGGCGCTAAACCGCTGGGCCCCCCTGGGCTGCCCAAAGTCTTTGGATTGTCCACCAGGCTCTAAATGATCTTGTGGATAACCAATAAGTATGTGGTGAAAGAATGTACACTATCCAATTGATTCAAAATTGTGGAATGTATTTTCTATCTCTAATAAATGATGCAGATGTGTATGTGTGCATACCATTTTAACAATGAGTTTCTTAATTGCGCGTATGAGGAATAAGATTATTATTTTTATTGTTTTGGTGGAATACAGTTAACAAAATGTCCAGATGTTTAAAAAATGAAGGTTTTAGTTGGTCTCATACCCTGGTTCAGTAAATAATATTTAAGCAGCACCTGACCTCTGTTATATATTCCAGGCATGAAGTTGAACAAGCTATGTCTCAGAAATACCAGTGTCGGGTGGAGGAGACTGACTTATAAAGGAAAGAACACAATACAGGTTGACAAGTGAGGTGACAGAGTCATGCACAAGGAGCAGAAGTGACAAGCAAGAGAGTGATTCAGCAAAAAGTTAGTTAGACACCGCTGACGTTAGAACATGAGAGTTTGGAGTAACTCTTCAGACTTGAAAACATAGATGAGAGTCTGAGATTTTGTTTGTTTTATCTTATATGGAAGATCTGAATGCAGGGGCTCCTGAACCACTCTGCTCTTTGAGCATCCCGGCTTCATTTAGGCCAGCATTTGGACAAAAGCCCACAAACAGCTCAGAGCTAACATGCCCATCAGGACAAAGTGCCACAGGTGAAGGAAGGGAGAAGCAGAAACAAAAGAGAAACAACCCTTTTGCCTCCATAGGGAGCTCGCATGATGCCATATGAAGGCTCTACCGTCTAGACATCAGCGCTGACCAGCACTCTATGCCCTTCCTCCAATCTATGAGTAAAACATCGAGCAAGGGTCCATTAGCAGTTAATATAAGAGAGAGGAAATATTCATTCCTCCCTAGGATTAAAGAGCTCTAGCCCACTGCTAGAGCTAGGATGGAGAATAGTAACACAATTAAGTCTATCATTTAAACTTCAATATGGACCGAACGATAAGCATAAATTGTGTCTATTTATTTATTTAGTTAGTTAGTTCCAGGTCAAGTTTTGTGCTTGAGTTAAGTTTCTATGGAAATTGTTACTCCATGCTGTTACGAAGAGACAACTCTGTTTCAACAGGCTTTGGATTCCGGTCCAGGCTCCAGCCTGTCTCAAAATCCAAACAGAATCCTAAAATCTGTTCCTGCCTCTACCAGAACTTGCTGTATTTTCTTTGCCTCCTGCTACCACACAGTTGGATGGACACCAAGTATAGAAAATTTCAGCCTCAAAGGAACATTTTAAGAAAGTTATGAGCCAGATTCAATTATTTGTATAAGAATCATGTCTGAAATAGTATTATGGTAATATACCTTAAACACAACTTAAAATAACTACAGCTTTAACCCCCAGAGGCAGATGTACTTGTAGGGCTAGTCTTGCCACTTAGCTATTTTACTTGGTGCCTCAGTTTTCCTATCTATAAAATGGGGACAATAATTTAAATGTCATCATAGTGATTCAAAAGAGTTCTATGTATTACATAGTGCTAAGCACGGTACCTGACTCCTAACTACTGCTCAACAGATTAGGTGTAATTGTGGTCATAGTGGTTATAATTTTTCAATCATCAACCCTTAGTGTATACAGGTTTTCCAATAATAAACTGGCATCTGAGCATTCTTTTAATTTTTCATACGCAAAATGAATCCAGTGATTATCATCCCTTCTGTTGCATGAGTATCCTCTCTCCCTGGAAGGGAGAGCAGTAGGGGAATAAAAGGACAATGACAATGATTTTAACAGAAGTTTCCTTGACAAAAGGGTAAGGTGAAATGTTTATTAGTAAATTTCAACCTCATCTGGACATGGGAACATTATCTGCAGAAGCAGATTAAAAAGTTGTAATAGGGAAATCCTTTAAGATTTTTTTTATGCCATTATATAGTATAGGCAGTACATAAATTTCGGAATAACAGTTTTATTTACTAATTACAAAATCCATTCATTTTGTACACACTGCACCCCTTTCTCTCCCCTCTCTATTCTCCCTCATTAATAGATTTAGAACTGACAGTGCTTTCACTTCTAAGTATAAAGAATCATTTTCTTCTGAACATAGAGACAACTATGAAATCAAAGTTTAAAATATAGTCCTCTTCTAACAGTGATTCAGATTTCCATTAAACCTCCTCCCACCCTCTCAAATTAAAGTTTGAAAAGCAGAGCTCAGAAATAAACTGACAGGCACTAGTACTTCGTTCATTTCCAGCAAGGAAGCACCAATTTGATTCCTACCATAACAATTTTTGCTGTTGCCAGTGCATCAAATTTTTTTAACACAGCTTCTCAAGTGATAGAAATCATCCCGTCACTTTGTTTCATAAAATTGACACCCTGGGGAAATGCAAAATAGGGTAAGAACTTAAGCAAAGCTGCTCCTCCAACCCCTGCTAGGTATTCCTGAAATTCTCTTTTCCTCTTCAACTAATGTCATCAAGTCCCAATTGCTTGTTGTTCTTTTCTCCTTGTTCTGCTCATGTGCTACAACATCCCTTGGCTTCCCTCAGCAAGGGAGTTGGTGTTTTAAAAAGTGTTACTCCTAGATCGGGATTCTACTGCAGGCTGATTTGAATGCAGTGACAAAGGAAAAAAAAAAAAAAAAGAAACTTGATGAAATTATTTCACACACAGAGCAATAAACATATGGAATAAATTACTACAGAAGATGATTCAAAGAGTTTAAGAAACACCTGGATTTGTTTCTGGAGGCAGTGGATTAGAGTGATATGAAGGCACACTCACAAAGCAAAGTGTTAAGGCTCCACCTCTTATTGAAATGGCACCTCTTGCACTTAGCAGGAACACCAGATAAGAAGCAAGTCTATTTTAAGGGAAAGATTTCTCAAATACCCTGGAAACAAGTTAGACTAAATCACAGGAGCTACCTCCATAATGGGTTTGGCCTCTGGCTTTAAGGAAAGAGAGTGAATGATGGAAAGTTCTTCTCAAAGCAGAAAGAGGGGAAGACCATCTGAATATGCAGGAACTAAAATTTAGCAATTTCTTGAGATCTGGTCCTGGCCTATATCTCTGACCTCCTTACACCACTTCCCTCCTTATTCTCCAGGCACATTCTAACTTTGCAGAAACAGTCATCTCCCCAGATGTCCTAGTACATTAGCTCTCCTCTCCCAAATCTCTTCCCCTCATTCTTCAGTCTGGAGGCCACTTTTTCTGTGATGTCTGTAGTCGTGGCTCCCTCGGTGTTCCCATACCATACACAAAATGTCCTTATGTGCTAATTTTATTCATCTTTATTTCCTCAGCACTTCACAAAGTGTGTGGCTCATCAAAGAGGTTTAGTATTCCAAAAATTTATATTGCCTCACTTTGTCCCAGAAAGCATTTAAAGTGCTTGATCAAAATAATAGCTGTGGGCCCCCTCGCTGGCTTGGTAGAGCATGTGACTCTTGATCTTGGGGTTGTGAGTTTGACCCTACACTGGGTATAGAGATTACTTGGAAATAAAATCCTAAAAAAAAAAAAAAAAAAAAAAGCTAACATCATTGTACCTTTAACAGTGCCAGGCACTGCTAAAGTGCTTCACTCATTTTAACACATTTAATCCTCCTAAGAGTGCTGTGGATAAATGAGTTTACCGTGAAGTTCCTAAATTATCCCTGCTTTATAAGTGAGGAAATGGAGGTGTAGAGATGTTAACTAACTTGCCCAAAGTCAGCCAGTTAGGCTAGTGAAAAGCAAACCTGGAACTGGCTTCAGCCGGCTGATTCCAAAAGCTAGTACATTTGGCCATCGCTCTGTTACCTGAATGCCTAACATGGCAGAAAAACAAAAATAGGAGAAGGTAATAAACAGTTGAGGTCATAAAATTGAGTTCTTAATTAGGCTAATCAAAAATGCATGTAATAAAGGCCTACACAGTTTATGGTAAAAAAAAAAAAAAAAAGGACTATGAAGCCAGCTGCCTGAGCTCAAATCATAGCTCTGACACTTAATAGGTGTAAGCGACCACAGGCAAGTTGTTTAAGTGAAATGTGCCTCAGTTTCCTTAACTGTGAAGTATTGATATGTAATATGTACAATGTACAAACATTATCACTTCCTAACTGTATCAGTAACATTGTTTACACATAAAAAACTATAAAAATAAAGCCCTACACATATAATACTGGTTTTCAGCGGCTGATTAAAAAAAGTAAACTTAATCAATTACTCAGTTAAACAAAACATATCTGTTACTTGGGAGAATATTCCCGATATCAAAACCTAAAATAAATTTCTTTTATGGTGTTCATACAAGATGATGGTGTGTTAGACCATGCTTTTATTCACTATCCAGTAGCAGATCTCGGTGTTCAAAACAGAAAGAATGATCACAAGACAAACATTTTATAAACTTTTATGTGACTATCCAAAACGATGCCCATTGAATACACATCCAAACGAACTATACACATCTACCCCTTCAACAAATATTTACTGAGCTTCTACTTTGTATCATATGCTGTTCTGGACCCTAATGACTGGATCCTAAAGCCACAAAGGACCAGAACTTCTGCCCTCATTAAGGTTAAGTTGAGATGAAGACACAAATAATAAACAAATAAAATATGTCAGTTGGCTTTAAGAGCTAAAAAGTAAAATAAAGCAGATTAAGAAAATAAAGAGTAAGGGATAGGGGGAGACCTCTCTTTTTTAAATAATAGGGTTAGGAAACACCTCCCTGGGGAGGTGGTAAGGAAACAGGGACTTGAATGAAGAAACATACCAGAGACAGATTTTTTTTTCCTAATTATTCCATCCTGGAAATCAGATGAAATGCATCACCTGCTTGTTTAACTTCAGGTCAATATGATCAAATGCTCTTTGGTGATTTACTCTGTAAATCTTCCTTACTCACTGAGGGTGATGCCAGGCTTATTTGTATTTCTTTATTTGTATTAAGTACAAACTTCTTGTGGAGGTTTGAATATAAGCAAATGAAGAAAATGATTGGGATGAATTTCATACATACCAATCTAGTAACAGTCTGAGAGTGGTATGATTAATGTAGTCTAATAAAAATCCAAAAAGCCTACACTGAAACCATCAAAAAGAAGACAGTGAGAAACAGAATTAGATACCTTAGAGGTAAACTACGTGGAGCTATTTCAAAAATGTTTGTTCAAGATGTTTTTCAATTAATGAGAGATTGTTTGAAGCCTATTGGTTAAGAAGCATGCTATTAAGATGGTCTAACTTTGGGAAATGAGTCTATACAGAGACTCAGGACCCATGTGTTTGTCATACGGGTCAATTGTGACCATTTGACATTTGAGTATAGAAAAGTTTGACCAATGATCAAAGCTAAAGCGACGTTAATATATTAATGCATGTGTTTGCAACATGTCTAGATTAATTCTCCCTTACAGAAGAGTCACTCATTCTTTTTTTATTTCCTCCCACCTTGTACTTTGTCGAGCAATCAGCTATCTATTTTCTAACACTGCACACTAAGACAAGGAACTTCTTCCTATATTATGACTCAATGATTGTCAGATATCAGATTGATTTTAAGAAATTGAAGTTTTAGTCTTTAAATAGTTACTTTCCCTCCTATATACACTATCCTGATATCTGACAAGTTTGTGTTATTTGGGACCACTGTAAGCGAAGACAGCAATAAACTTCATGCCATTACTTACGTGAAAAAGGGAAGCCATCATACATTTTAGGTGCTAGTGCGTTGGCCTTCCATTCTTTTGGTATTAGTTGTTTTCCTGTTCAATCTAAATTGTGAACAGAATGTTCTGTAGTGAAGGGGAACAAAAGGCATAGTCCTTTATTTTCTTCATCACAATGGTGATGCCCTGTGAGATTTCGTCATTGGAATGATGGGGCCTTAGGTATTAAAATGCTCAGAGATAAAAAATACAAATGGAATAAAAAGCACAGAAGGGGGGAAGCCTCTAAGGCTGACAACCTGGACTAACACTACAGGGATTAAGTGTGTGTCTATTTCTCTGCTAAAATACATACTAGAACCTTGACAGTTTCTTTGCAAAGTTAGCGCATGTGCTTAATTTAGACTCACTGTTTCAGCTTCCAAGAAGCTACCATATATGGGTGGGGTAGGGAGGCAAAATAGGTGTTGGAATCATATGATGTCACATAGACTCCAGCACAGCAAAAAGACCAGAGCTCTGTGAGTGCTGTTGCTTATGTACTATATAGTGCTTTTCTTATTTATAAAGCTGAAGCATACATTCTAACTGCTCTTGTTCTTAGGTTATCAGACAGCCATAATTTCCGGTCTTTTGTTTGAAATGAAGGCCTGCCTGGAAAAATTGAGGGTGCTGCCAGGCTTACTAAAAGACATTTTTTGTGGCACACAGTATTTTTTACTCCTCTACCCCACCCCTCAACTCTTGGGTGTGAGGGGAGGGGCACAAGATTTGAGAAAGAGACATAAATTATGAAACGGAAAACACATTAAAGCAATTTATGGACAGAATCTTGTCAAATGTTCTCTTAGCCGTAAAAACACTGACATGTACTGGTGTATAGTAATGTGCATCTAAGCATACCTCAAAGACTATGTTCCCAGAGTAAAATTACTTGTGAAATGCAAGCTATATTGGATTCCTTCTGGAGAAGGAAATAAAAGTTAAAATTCGGGTTACATATCTGGAAGACTAAAGTAGGCAATCAAAATCAAACTTCTACACCAGATTCATCTGACATGATTTCAAAATAAACTAAGTTCAGTAAACCTGTTGGCAGAGAAGTATCATTTGTCAAGCGATTAACAGAGGCACAATCTGTAATTACGAATTGCTGAAAGCAGGCTTAATGAGAGAATGACTCACTCACGTTTTGGGGTGAAGGGGGAGGGGTCTCAGAAACTGTAATTTGATTTACAAAACTCTAAATAGCTAATGGCAGGTAACTCTTGCCAACTAACCAGCCAACTCTTGCAAGCTCATTAACGGAACTCCATGGTCTCACTGAAGGATAAACCATATGGAGGTGTCACTAAAAGCTGGAGATGAGAGACTGCAATTCACGTTCAGTCCTTCTGTGAGTCGGTCATATGGGCATTGATTTGAGCCTTTGTGTATCTGACATGACCTATTCTTAAGAAAGAAGAGTAAATAAATTTTTAGGGGGTTATTGGTTTCTTCCCCTTACTGCCTCATACTGCAGCATTCAACTAATTATTAAACTTCTTTATTCTGCACCAGTTTCTCCAGCTTCCCATATCTTTGTCACATTTTAGTTCCAGCAAAACAATTGAATAATAGCATTACACAAGTGCCTAATTCGCTGTTTGCTTCAGTGCTGATCTTAGAGGGTTGTTAAGTTGCTATTCTATGATTTCCCTAGTGATTGCAAACCTGGGCCTATAAGACCATTTTTAACTCTTAATTCTCATGGACCTTGTGAATGCTTGAGGGAACATAATGTGTGGCAACACACCTTCACAAGGCATTATTTTGTAAGGGTTTCTGTTTCTGTACTCCCTCTAACCTGGCTACCATAATAGTGTATGTATATATGCACTGAAGTTTTTACTCTATATCCATCTGGTCCAATAATCTCTAAAGAAATTATCAAAATAATACATGGATATAGTTTTTAAAATAGTGCAGAAGGCTATTACATGATAAACAAGTCTCCTAGTACATTTTTCTAGATCTTCAGTCCTATTCTTCAGAGATAGTTTTAACCATTTATGTGAGGGATCTTTCATGGAGCCAAATAATAAACATTAATGACCAGTTCTTGATGTATTAAACTGTGACATCAACTAGTGCTTCTGGACATGGCAGATGAAGATTTACTGCATTTATAAATCCTTTCCCATCCATTAGTTTCTGTTTTAAATTTCTTAAGTAGTTTTATATTTTAAAATAATATAATCAAATATTTATTATATACAATGTACACAAATAGTACATAATAAATCTTTTAATATCAAATATTATTTAATCAGCTTTAAATTGTACTTATCTCATATTTTAAAAAAAGAATATTAGCACCTTATTTTCCCTCACTTTTCCCTTCCTTTCAGTTCTAACATTTCATTAGCTATATTCTTAATTTTCTGTCACCAATATTTATGTCATTTGCATTCTGCTTTATAATCATAAGTAAGGTTTTTAAAATGTTTTCTATATATCAACCCCAAAAGTTGTTAATCAGCATTGGTATCATATAGTTTTACACATATTGTTTACATGTGTACTTTTGTTTCATTTCCTTTCTCATGGGTTTGATGATCTGGTTTTACCACTAAAAATAGAAATGTTCCTAGTGTCGTACAAACTCAAATTTTCTTTAATTTGTTCTATATTTAAACTGTGAGTCTTTGAATCCATTTTCTTTCCATGTGTTTCCAGAGTTTCTAATTAAGTATATCTAACAGTATCCAGCTCCACAATCAATCTATCCCATTTATTTTTCTTTTTGAAAAAAAGACTCCATCTCAGACTCCATTTGATATTCCTACCATACATGAATTAATTGCGTTCTAGACCTAGTATAGAAGTTAGTTCTATTCTTTCTGTGTCCAGTGCTTTCCACTTCCTTGCTTTTCTTCTCCAAATGAATACACAAATTACATAAAGTACATAAAGTAATGGCAGTTGTCTCATCCTTCTCCTTATTTTATTAAATATGCCTTTAGTGCTTTCACCATTCACAATTTTTACTGTTGAATTTAGATATGCATTTTCACATTTTTAAAAATCAAACTGCTTTTTTGAAAGAAATTTTAGAATCAAAGTCAAAATTCTTTTTTAAATTTTATTTAAAAAGATTTTTTTTTTTTTTCAAGCCAGCTGACATGGCACAGATCCAAATTCTTTTTTGGCATATATTGAGGTGATCCTATTACATCTTCTTTGATATACTGAAAAATAGTATTAATATATTTCATAGTATAGAATTGCAGTTGTAATTTAAATACTTTCTGGTAATGAAGTAATTTCTTAAATAGCATTGTGCTTAATTTGATATAATTTTGTTATTTCTATATATTGGTGGATAATTTTAGAAGGTAGTGTTTTCGTGTGCTAGTAATGACTTTGACATTGTAATATGCTACCTTCAGTTCATTTGGAAAGAGTTGCAAATGTTATTGTGTTCTGAAACATTTTATAGGCAGAGATGATAATCATTTTGTCTATGAAAATGGGAAAGTAGAGAATTTACTTATAAAATTATCTATGCCTTGTGCCTTTTAAAAAAGAAACAATACAAATGATGGCTTATATAGTTATTGACTTTTTCAGATTTTCTACATTCATAATCTTTAGTAAGTCATATTTTTCTAGATGATTTTCTAGTTCATCTACATGTTTGAATTTACCGTCAAAGAGTTTTATTTTGCATAATAATTCTTTCTGTGGCTTTGATGATATTATCTCATTTAAATTTTTTTTGAATGTTTATTTCTCTCTTCAAACTTTCTTGCTTTGCCTAACTAAAGTTGTTCTATGTTATTTCCAATCAATTGTTGAATATATTTATCAATTCTGCTTGTTTTCCCCCAGGGCTCCTGACTTCAATTCTGCCTTTTAGTTTATTATTTTTGTTTTTGTCCGCATTAATTTTTTCTTAATATTCCTATCAATATATTTTGATATCCGACATCTTGAAATAAAATTTTAATTTACATATGTTCTTTTTTTTTTGCCTAATAATGAAAGGATTTAAGGTCATGAGTTTACCTCTGCTTATATCTTTAATTGTATTTAATTAGTTCTGATGTGTAGTTACTTCTTTTTCCATATTTTTGAAAAATTCACTGTAATATTAATTGATCACTTGATTTGAGGATCACAATAAGATTGGCTAATATCCAAGTTGATCTTAATTTAAAATAAAATGTTTTCCCACATAAAGATACATTTAAAAATATTTTATTGATAGGCAATCTGGAGTGCAAAAATGAATGTTGTTACATATTCACTGTAGATTATACCTTTTTGAAGTCTTATTGTCCCATCTAATACTTTTGCCTTAAATTATTATTTTTCCTAATACTAATATAACTTCACCTTCTTTGTATTTTTCATGATCTTAAATACTTTTACTCATCAATTACTTGTAACTTTACTGTGTTACCTTATTTTGGGTGTAGCTATACAACAGGTAGCTAGAGTTTATTTTTTAATTTAACCTAAGAGTTTCAACCATTATGTGGAGGATGCTAATATATATTTATTTCTATAGCTGCTTGTTTTTAATGGTCATTTTATTCTAATCTTTTCTTGAAGGTTACATTGGGATTTCCTTTGTTTTATGTCTATTTATTTGTCCATTCATTCAGCAAGTACCTATTATATTTTCAGCATAACAAGAAACTTGTTGTACACTAATGAAACAATTGTTAATAAATCAGCATTATTATGATCATGGAACTCACTTTCCCAGGGAGAAAGTGTCTACAGCAATGGTAATACATCATGAGCAGTGCAAATGATCAGTAGTCTGCTTGTGAATGGTGGGCACACAAAGTACCTGCTTTGGCAAAGGGGTGGTATAAGAGAAGGTTTCTTGCAGAGGTAACAACTAAGTAAAGTACTCAGGGATGAGTAAAAGTCTGAGCACAGAGGACAGAGGAAACTTGGAGTTCAGGAGTGAGAAAAATATATTCAAAGACCCAAAGGCCAGAGTACCTACTACTTGCAGGAATTAAATGATTCAGAATGAAAGGTAGCACTCAAGGGGTACATGAGTGGAAGTATGATAAAGATTGAGGAACTTCATATTCAGACCTATTGATATTCAAGTGTGTTTTTGTGTGTGTGCAAGGGCATTTATGTATAAGTGCTGTGGCTCTGAAAGATATCTAAATTTCTGTATGTGCAACAAATGAATTTCTGTGGTTATTAGTCATCCACAAGAATGTGAAGATGAAGAAGAGATGAGGTCCTAGGAGAGGACACCAAGATTGAAGGGACAGGCAGCAAGGTAAGAGTGATCAAAGAAGACTGATTAGAATGATACCACACCAGAAAGGTGTGGTTTCATGGGTGTCATCATGATAGCTTTACAAAAAGGATGGATGAATATGAAGTTTCAAATGTTTCCATATGGTATATATCTTATTTGATGGGCAACTACAAGTTGAGATACAGATCTAGCTTCCTATTTGCTTTTAACTCTATACAAGTTACAAAGTATGGCTCTACCTGTCCTGCTTTCTAGCACTTACAACCACCAATAAATCCTGCTATATTATACTGAAGTTCCCCACACTGCAGGTTTTTCCCCATTTCTCTTCTGTGAAAACTTTGAGACCTTTCTGTGTGGAGGCTTTGAGTATTTTGGTCTACGGTTGTGAAATGAATATTTTTTAGCAGTGTTCAGTTTATCAGTGGCCTGCCCTTGCTCTAAGCCCCCACTTTTCTTAACAGGGGTCACTTTAAGTCTTGTGCTTGACTTGCATCTTAACTGATGCCCTGCTTTCTGAGAAAACAGAGCTGAGATGAGTCCCTCATCTCTTCCTTTTATAGTGTCTTCTGTGCCAGAAGAAATACATCAGTATTTCTAGTGTATGGTCATACTCTACTTGTTTCCAATAAGGTACACATCCCATAAAATTTCATTCCCATGAGAATATATGGAAAAGGGATTATTAGAACTAGTATTGCCATTTTACCTGGAGGTCTTCAACAATTTTACTGTATCAAAACCTGATGGGTTCAATTTAAGACTCAAGAAGTTAATAAAATGGCTTAATTAACACCATGGGAAATAACTGAAATATATTTACTACAAACTAATGAAAACAAAATAATGTTCCAGAAGTAAATTTGTTTCTCTTCACATAAAAAAAGTAAATTAAAAAAACAAAACATAAGTTTCTCCTCACATAGTTAGAGTAAACAATGGGGATGGCTCTTAATCACATTCAGATCCATTCTTCTGTTTATTTTTCTGCTGGGGGGTGGTCTTTGCCTGTTCTTCTTTGGTGTTTTACAGAATTCCTATTTAGCTTTGCTATATCATATTTGTTTTTTTCCCCCTGAAGTGTGTTTATTTTCTTTTTTTTAAAGATATAATTGATATATAACTTTATATTAGTTAGTGATAAAACAATAATTCATATTTGGTTTTTATATTAGTTGTAGAAATATTTTAATCTCTCTAATTGTAGTTGCTAGATTCAAAATTAAGCTTATGAAGATTTTAAATTATACTTACAAAGATTTTTATCCTTTTCTAGTATCTGATCTTATCAGACATTCACTATAGCTCCCCATTTCTCTGGTTTGTTTAATGAACATGGCATTTGGGCAGGAATCTTACAGATTCTAGGTTAACAACATTTAGAATCTCTGTCACTAAGTCTATGAAACTTCCTCAGCTTAATAAACATTCTTCCTATTGATGCCAATTCAGTGTTCCATTACTAACCAGGTGGGTGGTGTGACTACATTTTTATCTGTCTCAATGGTACCGTCTCAGAAAAGCCTTTCCTGACCAACTTATCTGAGTAAACACCCTCTTATTTTCTAATCATTCCACAATGTTTATTTTCTTCATGGAACTTAGTATTATTTGTAATTATTAACTGCTTTTTCTCTTTGTCTATTTTTTTGTTTTCCTCACTAGCCTTTAAGTTTTATGGGTACAAAATAGTATCTTTTTGAGCTCGACCACAGTCTACATAATACACTAGTAGAATACCTTGATGTTTAATATATATTTCTTCAGTAAATAAATGAATAAATACATTGAGTAGAATGGCATATGTTGGAGTTGACAGATGTCTATTACATATTTATCCAGTTTTCAATGAATCAATTTGAAAAATGTATTAAGCAACTATACCTGTATATGATATTTAGCAGATACTATCACAAGAAAAAATACCTATGGAATAAAATGAGATGTACATGCTAAGTTAAATGCCTTAGTTGGGAAATAAGTAGGAATCTTATGTTTAGATTTAGATGGAATTAATTGATGAGCTGATGCAAACTTTTTCAGTTTGAGGTATATAGATGTGACAGTTCACCCACTAAGATATTCAAACAGTTTCAAATCTGATTAAAAATATACTCCTCACAATTCAATTATCCTTTTGAATAGATAAGAAGTCACAAATATGCTCATGAATGAGGATCTAATCATGAAAAAAAAAAACAAAACCATGGTGTAGTAAAAAAGCCATGATTTGATGCTAGTCACTTTTCCTTCCATTCCTCTACCCACATATCTCCACTTATCTTTCTATTTAACAAACACATCAACTATTTACTAAAGACAGCCATACTGTGTACTGGGTGTTTACTGGATTTGAATAGATAAAATGCTATATACTAATGATGTACCCTGGACAACACTCCTTAATATTCTCCATATCTTCAGGCACAAAATTATTATTCAGGATTGTAAGGGAGGGATAACATCACTAAAGCACACTGCCTAACATTCAAAGGCTACAAGAAAAAAAAAAAAGAGAGAGAAAAAAAAAAAAGAAAAAAGAAAAAAATAAAAAAATAAAAAAAAAAACAAAAAAACAAAGGCTACAAGAATATGGGACCAATTATTAGTATAAAGAATGACTTTTATTCTACAATTATATAGCAGAACCTACATTTGAAGCATTCCAAAACTGAAACATTAGTTGGCAATTTAAAAAATTTATCTATAAAACCAGTATTTACAAACTATTAACGCCATAATTTTGTGACTAGAGAGCTGTAAATTTATAATTCTGATGATAATTCACATCAGGAACCTTAAATATTATGTCAAAGCTGCCATTTTTGATACAAGGCATAAAATAAAATAATATTGAATAAGAGATGGACAGAATAAACATAGTTTTCTCTACCTCTGATCCGACAGCCAGAGAATGAAAGAGTTTTGCCTCCTGAGAGGGGATTTCGCCTTCTGCTGCCTCTTTCTGAACTGTCCCACTCTTCCTATTACTTGAAATTTGATTATTCCTGTCTTGTACTTATTTCCAGCATTTTATGGAAGTAATCTGCAAAAGGCATCTAATCCTGATTAAGGCACTAAAGAAAATTTCTCAATAGGAACAGCTCCCTTCAAGCATATAAATAATTAAAATGAAAATTTACCCTTCAAAACTATGTATTCTTTCCCTTTGGTATAGCCACACGAACTGTGAGAGAAAATTTCCTTCCTCTTAGGAAACTTTTAATTCCATTCTGAAATATTTCAAACAAAAAGAATACTACTGAAAGTTTTACAACAGACATCTATGGTAACATTTTGCCCTGTGATATTCACTTTAGATATTTTCTTAAAATAAAAAAAGAGGAAAAGGGACACATAATGTTACAGCCCTCTCTCTCTCCCATTGTCTCCCCTTCTCCCTCCATAAGAGACTTAAAACTGATCACTCCAAGACATTTTAAAAATACTTTCTCTACATATACATATTTAATGTATTTATATTTAATATTATTCATAAAAGGTATCAATCTGAATTTACAATTTATTATTTATGTTGCATTGTTTTCTGTTTGTCTATTTTTTACTTTGCATTCTTGAGGGGTATTCATGTTCCTTATGTATAGACAAATTCCTTCATCAAAACTTCCAGATTCTACTATTGCACTGTATGCATAAATTTAGGATAAGGCTATTTCTATTCTATCATTTTAATTATTTATTTTTAAAGATTTTATTTATTTATTATTATTTATTTGAGGGGGAGAGAGAGAGCATGAGCAGGGTAAGGGGCAGAGGGAAAAGCAGACTCCTCACTGAGCAGGGAACTGGATGCAGGGCTATATCCTACCACCGTGGGATCATGACCTGAGCCCAAGGCAGATGCTTAACTGACTGAGCCACCCAGGTGCCCAACACTTTACAAACAGGGCTGCAATGAAAACCACCGGATTTGTCTTTATGTATGTGTGTGAGAGTTTCTCAAAAGAAAATACTTAGTATTGATTGCTAGGTCTAAAGTCTGTACATCTTAGACTATGCCGATTTACATTTCCATCAGTATACATAAGTGATCCATTTTACATTTCCCTCATATCTTCCAAATAATTCATGTGGTAGGATATTAATTGTGAATGATCTACTTTCATCTGACATCACTTTTCTAAGTATTGGTGAGGCATAATAAATTTTTATGGTTTTTGCCATATTCTATTCTGCTTCTGTGAATTTTTGATGTCCATTTTTCAATTGGATTGTTCTTTTTAATTTCTGAGAATCTTTTTATGTTGGATATAACAGTTGGTCAGTCATGTGTTAAAAATATGACTTTCAGCTTGTGGCTGGTCTTTTCACTTTTATTATGATGGCCTTGTCATATAGAAGTTATTTAATTTTAATGTGAAATTGTTCCTTCTCTTTTATGATTTTTTTTTCATGGCTATTTAAGATAATCCTCGCAAATCCCAAGATTCAAAATAAAATAGCTCATTCTCATCTCAATTCTTGCAGAAAATATGTTCCTTCATTTGACTCCACTGTTTAAATTTTATTTATCTCTCTTATTTTCCATTATTCAATAATTACTTTGAATTATTGAATTATTTTCTAAAGTGCTTTAAAGTAATTTGTATGAAAGATTCAATATAAAATAAAATTGTCCTGTTTTCAATAACAGTAAGTAGAATATAATCATTTGCTTCTGGACACCATCCAAGTTTTTCTTAATTTTGTATATAAATTGTCTAAAAGCAACTCAGCTATACTAATGACTATATCATAAAGCATTGCTTCATTAAGATTTAATAAGTGTTTGCAGAATAATAAATAACTTTTGTTGACATTTTGTTACCATATATGTAAAATATCTGGCAATTATAGACATTTCAGAGTACACCTAAAAAGTTTACCTTGAGCAAAGCAAAACATTTAAAAAATATTTAATTAGGATGTGGAAAATGTGGTGCCCAAGAGAATGACAAAAATTGGGTAAACACATATATTGGAGCTATACAAATGTCCCCAAAAAACCTAAATAATTTGTTGAACTACCACATGCCTCTTTGGAGTATTATAAGATGAGACTTATATCTGGACATTTGTTAAGTGTGCAGATCTTTTAGGTTCCTGGACCCAATTCCAACATGTGGGGAGGGTGAAGGCTTCCCACTCAACATCAAGCAATTCTCATACATCCTGAGAATTCAGTCTAATTCCGATACTATCCAGAAATAGCGTCAGATTCCACAGGTTAAGACAACACACTCTCACCTTACTTCAGCCCCATTACAAGTCTCAATTGTTATCTGTACTTCTAACTGATGGGTTATAAAGCAGAGGTTCCCAAAACCCCTTCCTCAGGTTCAATTAATTTCTAGAGTGGCTCACAGATACCAGGAAAATATTTACCTAATAGAACACCAGTCTATTCTTCAAGGATATAATTCAGGAATGGTCAGATGGAAGAGATGTGTAGGGAAAGGTATGGGGAAAGAGTAAGGAGTTTCCATACCCTCTCTAGGTGTGCCACCTTTCCAGGACCTTCATGTGTTCACTAACCTGGAAGCTCTCCAACCTTATCCTTTGGGGTTTTGTGAAAGCTTCATTAGATAGTCAGGGTTGGTTAAGTTATTGGTCACTGGCAATCAATTTAACCTCCAAGCACTCTCTCCTTCCAAGGCATTGGGGATGGGAGTGAAAGTTCCAAACCTCTAATCACATGGTGTTCTCTTGGCAACCATTCCTGTCTTTAAATGGAGTACAAAAGTCACCTCATTAACCTAACAAAAACACCTTCATAACTCTTATCACAGGAAATTTCAGGTCTTAGGAACTGTATATCAGGAACCTTGGACATAGGCCAAACACATATCAATACATATAAATCACAATATCACAGTAGAGACAGAATAGGTGATCTTAGTGTGAAAATATGAGACATGATCTTCTCTGATATGCTAATACATATTACTAAAAGCAAAATAGGCCTAAAATTGAGTTGCTTATGCTAAGCACCACATAATAAAATTAAGACTTAATTACACTTTTGGCTCTCCTAGAAATGGAATCTTAAACCAGGGCTAAGGGCAGGCTGAGCTGAGATGGGTCACATTGGCATGAAGATTATTTTGAGTTAAAAGCAATCTAGACCCAGCAGATTCAGGAAAACCTCTTTACCTCCCCATCAACTGCCTAAAAAGAATTAGACAGAGGACCTGCTCCAGGAAGAGAACTATCTCCATAGGTAACTACACGGTACTATGAACTGAGTATGGTAGACAGGGAGGAACCTAGCAAGGCCTGCTTGATGGAAGTCCTCTATAGCCCCTTGTTTCTGGGTGGTCCAGCAAAGATTTGTTCACCAAAACATTTACCTTTTGTCACTTCCTGTGGATTGTATTCCTTCCCTTTGAAGTCCCAGACCTGTATCCCCTACTCCTTAGTTCAAGATGCCAAATAAAATGTACCTCATTTTGCCTGATTATCTTTGGAGTTTCTACATCTATGTGGATTCCCTCTAAGTACAAAATTAAATTTTATTTTCTATTAGTCCGCCTTATGATTCTTGGTCCAGCTACAAAGACCTTGAAGTGCAGAAGATATTCATCCTATCCAAGACCAGTTAATCAAGAATTGACTGATCATTGCTAGTTAGGTTATAGGTTGCCTGATAGACCATTACCATCCTCTAAAGGAAAGTGACTTTGCAATAACCAGCCCACTTTTTTAAAGGTCCAGTATAACTTCCTTATTTCTGCTCCCTTCTAACTGTAAAAGTCTACATTTTGTACAGCTCCTCAGAGCTCCTTTCTATTTGCCAAATTGAATGCTGACCAATTCATGAATCATTGAATAAAACTAATAAGATCTTTAAAATCTACTCCATTGAATTTTATTTTCTAATAATATTACTCATTCATAAAAAGCCATTTAGAACAGTCTAGCAATGTAAGAATTTTTTTCTTAATATTTATGATTTATCAAGAATAAATTTGATCAATGTATGTGGTTTACTCCAACTAAAGAAGTCCACGAAACCCATTTTCTGCTGAGGGTTCTTATCTTTTTAAAATCTATTATTCACATCTTACTCTTTTGAATGAGATATGATGACCACTAAAATTGACTCTTATTACAGTTGTAAATACAGTGGCAAGATATAGAATCATCTACTCAAATATTTTCTGAAACTTACCAGTGAAGTGATACATTTACTAGGTATTATTTACATTGTTAAACTCTAACAGTTCTTCAACATTTGAATAACTAAATAATGATACGGTTTGCCATATGTTTCCATTTAATGAAGCCTTGTATTGATACTTAAATGCTTCATTAAGTCATAAGCTGCCAAAATAAGTAGTTTTTCTCTTGTCACAAATTTGACATGGTTTAACTAAGAAGTCTTGTCATTTTAAAAATTAAGAATGCTTTTATTCTGCATATGTTATAAGCAACATCTCAATATTTCAGGTTTAGATACAAAACATTTTTAGGAGGCTGACATTGTAGTTTGGGAATTTTTGTGCACAATTTTCTTGTCAGCAGAAGGTTGCATGAGTTGTTAAAACTATCATTTCATCATAAACTAAACAAAGTTTATATGCAATTTTCAAAAGCTTCTTGAAGTGACACCTGTTTCATTAATAATAATAAGCTTTAAAAAGTCCCACTCCAAGCTGTAAACACCAAATAAAAAACTGTAATTTCACTAAAATCATATTTTTAAGGCAGCAAGTTACCTTGAAAATGACAAGTTCAGAAAATGACGAGTTCAGATATTCTGAAAACACACGTGGCTTGAAACAGTAATATCAGATTTTACCTTTCTATCTTTTCAATGAAACACCTAAGACTGACTTGATAATACAATCATGTTTAATTGGTATGTAAGGTCTAGCTGATGTTTATTTTGAGCAAAAATAAAACTTTTAGATCTTGATATATTATTTTCTAGGAGATGAGTTTGGATGAGAGAAAGTTCAGGAATGAATAAATGATTATTTCAAGGTTGGTTCATTAAATATGACTGCTCTTAAAGAAAATTAAGAACAGTTGATCATAAAAAACAATGGACAAAGCAGTGTGTTTTTGTAAACCTTGGTTTGCAGAAGAAATGAAGAACTGCTATGTTTCTATACTTGAATGCTAACACATTTGTATTATAATTAATATATCTGAACATAAAGAAAATGTTACTTGAGGGGCACCTGGGTGGCTCAGTTGGATAAATGTCCACATTTTGCTTTTGGCTCAGGTCATGATCTCAGGATTGTAGGATGGAGCCCTGTATTGGTCTCTGCACTCAGCTGGGAGTCTGCTTGTCTCTCCTCCCTCTGCTCCTCTCTCCCACTGCCTCCACTCTCTAAAATAAATTAGTTAATAAAAATCTTTTTTAAAAAAGAAAACGTTACTTAAAATTTTTAAAATGCAGGGTATATAATATTATTCAGGACTTGGAAGTTCGATCACGCCTTTTTCAAGTTGAATTATGTAGCTTATTTTAACTTAGACACAAAAAATATTTAAAAAAATATAGAAGTAAATATGTGTATTTAAACTATAGGGCCAAATTTATCTTTTAGGGCAACCCGGGTGGCTCAGCAGTTTAGCGCCGCTTTCAGCCCAGGGCCTGATCCTGGAGGCCCGGGGATCCAATCCCATGTCTGGCTCCTTGCATGGAGCCTGCTTCTCCCTCTGCCTGTGCCTCTGCCACGTGCTCTCTTTCTTTCTGTGTCTCTCATGAATAAATAAATAAAATCTTAAAAAAATATATCTTTTTTCTCTTGTTCATATCTTCATTCTTATAAATGATTCTTATATATGCTAATATGACAAGAAAATATAGTGTTTTCTTGCAGAAAAAAAGAAATAGCTAAATTCTATATGCCTATATTCTATCTATCTATCTACTGATCAATCGATTGATTGGTATTTGGAAAAAGATGCCTATAAGATAGCCAGTAATATTAATATGAGTACAAGATGAAAAAATATAGTAGGATATGTGGCTGAATGAATACTCTACCTGAATGTATACAAATCAAAACAGGACATCAAACAAACAACACAACAGCCACAATATTTAAGCCAAACAAAACATACCTGCAGTTTAAATTTAAGCCTGAAGTCCACCAATTTTTAACCTCTGCCATAGAGGTTTCTAATTAAAACAATAAGAAATTAATTAATAAATTTACCATTATAATTCCATATCCTATGTTCTTTTCAATACACTATTCATTTTTGTTATAGTACATAATTTTCATTTTCCTACTTTTTCTATTTCAGTTTTCTCTCTTTTTACACCCCAGGGTCAAATCATGGTAGAAAAAAAGCAACATTCTTTTGAATAGATACTAACACGTTTCTCAGTAAGAGTCACATAGCATTCTTATGAAAAGATCTCAAGATGGTATCTCAAGTACTTCAGGTTTTTTGTTTGTTTTATTTGTAGAAATTGAAGGAGGTTTGTTAGCAAAGCCACTTAAGACAACGGGTTCTGAATCTGGCCGTCCACTAGATCCATTAGAATTACCTGAGTTTTAAAACTATGGCTCCAACTTAGAGTCCAGTTCAGTAGGTATGAAGTAATTCCTAGAATATGTATTTTCAAATGTTGTTACATTTTAACAATATTTGATTCAAATTTAGAGCCACTGGTCTAAGGCCTTGGTTATCCACAAGGCCGTTCATGCACTGGCTACCTGAGAACTTCTTAGAAATGAGAAGCCTCACCATAGATTTACTGAATCAGAATCTGATGTTCACAAGATTCCAATGTTTCATGTGAACATTAAAGTGTCAGGTACTCTGGATTAAAAATTAAGAAACCCTTTTGGAGCTGGATAGCCACTTAGAAGGACTATAAATAAGACTTCCTTTTGTTAGATTACAAAGGTCACCAGAGACTGACTAAAGAAGACTAAAAGAAGCCCAAGACTTGAGACTGACATTGACCCCAGAATGTGATGCATTAGTTTACAATGAGAAATGACACCTGTCACCAAGTCCAAATTATTCAAATAAATAGAGTTAACATCATCTCTTCCAATGGAGAAACTATATGAGAGGACAAATCACAATCAGAAGAAATTGAGAAGATTTCACCCAAATTTTTAGTGAGGATAGCTAGAGGAACTTTTCTAATGCAGCCACTGAATGGGAATAACTTTTCCAATGAAGATTCCTCCTCTGGAGATTGTGCGCTGTGTAGCAGCAAAGTTCTTTACCTACTCCGCCTTATGTGTGTACTCTTCTGTTTATCCTCTGTGGATATTTTCATTTCTAAGTCTTTACCTGTATAACTTAATACTCTTTTCTGGATCATATCTTTAATATTGATGGTTTTGCCTGTTAAAGATGCTTACAATTTACTGACTGCTTCTCAACTGTCAAGCATTATTTCATTTAACATTATTATTCCCTGTTTTGGGGTGAGAAAATTAAAAAATATAGAGATAAGTAAATGGCTCATTTTTCACAGCTAGTAAGCGATAGAGCTCAGCATTCAAGCAAGACTTTTCTGAGTCTAAGGAAGACTATACATCTAACTCACTGCTTTGGGGACCGGTCACATTTCACCAAACACATTTCACTACTTTGTTCCCATAGTTTAAATTCCAGTTTTCATCATTCCAGAATTTTGGAGAAATTCTTCAGTGTAATTCTCAAGTACTAACAATTATTATCTTTTCTAAGGTTATTAAATGCTTACAAAATATTTATTTAGTAATGCTTTAAGTTGGATGAAGACATAGTTAAAGAATCTCAATAATTGGGCAAAATGAAAAGAATGCGATTAAGTTACTTCAGATTTATTTTATTACTCTCTGCTTTCTGTTGTTGAGTTTAGCAATGAGAAATTTTAAAGAAGAGATCACTGATGGATAATTAACTATTCTCTATTTTCTTGATTCTGGGGTTTAAAGAATATGTTCTCAGCAACACAAATATTAATTTGATGCTAATTAATAATTTCACCCATGAAACATTTACAAAACAAATATGCAAATCCTCATAAACCAACTTGCACTCTAGTGATGATTAGGTTATCATTATATTCAGGAGCAATTCAGATGAATGCATAAAATTTTAAGAGTATGACCTAATGTTAATATAGTGAAAACTTAAAACTTTTTTTCCCATTTTTGTTTCTCTCTGTATTTCATAAGGATGAAAATACATTTCTAAGACTCATTATTTAAATTACCTTTATACTTTATGATTTCATCTAATCTTTATAATTATAGTTACCAATTTGATTTAGATCAATGGTTCTTTACATTTTGGTTCATGAACTGCTTTCAGAATATAATGAAAGTTGTAAACCATTCAACAATAAGTAATGTACTGTCCATGTAAATATAATTTTTCACACAATACAGTTAGTTCAGAAGCTTCTCTAGAATGATATATAGATTTCACATACATAGCCTGTAATATAGATGGGAGATGGGAGATCAGTTCTAGTCTTAGTTTTACCACTAATGAGATATATGATCATCAACAATTTATGTTATATCTTAGGGTATGATTCCATATATTCCATATCCATAAAATTACAGAGCTGATTGTGAAGGTACTCTCCACCTCTGAGAAAATGAATACTAAATTTGACTCTTAAATGTAGATATAATGATTGCCTTTAAAAAAATAAATTTATCAACTTAGATTCCAGATGAATATTATCTTTTAAAGTATTCACCTTGGGAGGCCATCTGCTTACTCTAAGGATAACGCAACATCATTCAACATAGGAAATGGTGCTCAAGATATTTTAAAAATCATCTTTTGTAATTGTCAGCCACAGAAGCTTTTTACAACCCAGTATCATGAAAACACTTTGTAGAGAGATTGCTTAACAACTGCTGGGATACTTTGAATCACCACTAAAAATCAGGAAGCTCCAGAAAACTGATGCCGGGCAAGATTCCCAACTATTACAATAAGAAAGATGTACGCATGATACAATACGGACCCATGGTCTTGATATCAATCACAGTTGAAATCTGAATTATATTATAAACAGAGAGCTTCTAAACAATCATATGCTAGTAGTCAGAGGAAATTAACTTAAAATAAATGATGCCAAACAAGTTTCATTTACTTTCCTACTAGGTTTGCTAGGTTAATTGATCAAAACTCCATTTCATCATAGTGTTGGGCAGTCTCTGCTGTATCAGGCTTGATAATGAGAGGAGGAAATTTGGGTAAAATGAGAATTTGGTAAATGGATCCATAAATAGAAAAAAAAAAGTATCTTCTGCAACATGTTATTGGGCTCTGTATTTGCGCCTTCCTTAGCTACAATTCACATTGATGAGTTAGATGGTAATACAGACAATGAACTCTGCAGAAGAGCAAATCCAACAAATAATAGAAACAGCACATCTAAACACTTTAATAAAAGGAAAGTTGATTTTAATATAGTATATATTTTTAAAGAATTAGTGTGCTATTTTGTACTTGAATCTAGACAACCATATAAAATTCAGGCATCCATCAAATGTTTACTAGACAACTACTGAGTGCCAAGAGCCGTGTCCCATGCTGTGTAACATCTTGGTACTTCCCAGAATGGAATACAACAACTGGCATATAGTATTATCCCTCAGGAAAGTCAAAGTTCTATGTTGGAGGCTAAGTAATAAACATACAGTAATTATACAAAAGATGGTAAGAGCCATTAAGAATAGCATGCACATAGTACTAGGGGAATAAAGAGTAAGGGGACTCTAACTCTGAATCTAGTGGGTAAATCAAAGAATGTTTCACATAGGATGTGCTATTTCACCTCTGTTAAATAGAAGTCTGTCAAATAGATAAGGATAGAAGGACTGGGAGTCTGGCAGGGATGGCATTCCAGGCAGAGAAGACAACACCTACCAAGATGCAGAAGCATGTAGAAGCAGTTATGGCAATTGCGAGTACTTCCAAATAAGTTTAACAAAATAGAGAAAGTTTAAACTGGGAAGGGCAGATAACAATCAAATAATGGAGGGATTTTTGTACATTCTATTAAAAAGTAGTGATTTTTTTAAATGGGAACAGGAGTAGATGAGAACTAAATTTTAATTCCTGTTTTATGGCAGGCGTTCAACTAGATGCTCATCAGTCACTCAAATCACTATAACTGCTATTAATGGGAAAGCCCATTATTAATGAGAATTATTATTATCCCCATTTTGCAGACAGAAAACTGAAGCTCAAAAAGATTAAATAAATTGCTAAGGTTTAGTTTTTTTCTTTGAAAATCATTATAGGAAATATTGAAAGAAGATGTATCCTGTGTGGAAAGACAAGAAAATTATGAGCTTGGTTTTGGATGTGTTGTTAAGACATCCAAACATTTCCAACTAACTATGGGATATCTTACGTATGATGTGTTGACATACATGGCTGTAATGGCTATTATTTTTGTTTAGTCAACCTCTTCTCCCTCTCCTGGTAACAGATCCTACTTTTCTGCTTATTGGGTAAGAATACAGTAATTTGAAAGAACAACAACAACAAAAAAATCACTCATGTTCCTACCACCAAATATTGGTACAAAAATGGGACATTGACCCAGGCAGAAACAATCAGGTCCTTCCTCACTAATTTTTCTGCTGTAGCCAAGAAGAAAAAGTGCCTTTTCCCTACTTTATCATTGAAGCAATGAAGTCACTGTCACAAAAACTACAGCCATGTCTTCACTACATGAAAAAAGTCAGAAAATGACGATAACTATTATAGAAGTCCTATTGTAAATCCTAGAAGCCCCTCAAATTGGTGTGATTCTGGAAGGAATTCCTTTAAGTCTTTGCTGTGCTTCAGTTTCCTTCTAATAAATTCCCTTTGTTGTTTAAGTCATTTTGCACTCTGCTTCTGTCACTTTCAATTAAAAGTGTCCTAACTAAACACTAAACTCTAGAGTTTCTTAATTTCCAAATGGAAGTTAGCTAGATGATTCCAAAGACACAATGGCACCTTGCCTTCAGCTGACTGCTCTAAGTCATTTCATTGTTTCCAAAATCTAAACCTACCCTTAATGAAATAGTTTGACACTAACCAGCTATCCCTGAGGAAATGAGACTTTGATATATATATATTTTTAAATTTATTTAGGCTGGGCCTTTTATTCCCGTGACTGATTTATCCTTATTAAAAGCAAAACACTGACAACATAATTGGAATAACTATAGTGTGCCAGGTGACTACATTCAAAGGGGTAGCATTCATTTTATATTGATTGATTTGCTATCTTGTTCATTAAATTCTATTTAAAATTGAAGATCTTGAAACCAATATTACCCTATATATTAATTAACTAGAATTTAAATAAAAACTTGAAACAAAAAAAATTTTTAAATAAAATTGAAGAAAAAAAGAAACATAAATGGGACAACACATTAGGTGCATTTTTTAATAATAAATTTATTTTTTATTGGTGTTCAATTTGCCAACATACAAAATAACACCTAGTGCTCATCCCGTCAAGTGTCCACCTCAGTGCCCACCACTCAGTCCCCCTCACCCCTCGCCCACCTCCGGTTCCACCACCCCTAGTTTGTTTCCCAGAGTTAGGAGTCTTCCATGTTCTGTCTCCCTTTCTGATATTTCCCACTTATTTTTCCTCCTCTCCCCTTTATTCCCTTTCACTATTATTTATATTCCCCAAATGAATGAGACCATATAATGTTTGTCCTTCTCCGATTGACTTATTTCACTCAGCAGAATACCCTCCAGTTCCAACCATGTCAAAGCAAATGGTGGGTATTTGTCGTTTCTAATGGCTGAGTAATATTCCACTGTACACATAAACCACATCTTCTTTATCCATTCATCTTTTGATGGACAACATTAGGTGCATTTTATATTTTATTCCCTTCCATCTCTTTTTTCTGTGTATGTATGCGTGTGTGTGTGTGTATTTATGAGTATCTATAAGTATGTAGGTATGTACACAATTTTTACATTTTTCTTACTTTAGGTTTACACTCTTTCACTTTAAGTTTGTAAATATTTAACCTTTAAGCATCTCTCTAGAAATCACTCAACTAAAATTCACTATTCCTATTTAAATCATTTCAAGTTCTTACAAAACAAATTATCTCTAGATTTAAAACACTTTTCTAATTTCTTCAGTTACTGAAAAGTGTTTATTCCATTGTATATATTGCACTTTGGACCAGATTTTTTAAAGTATGGTAGAAGTTTAACATTGTCAGCTTTATCACTCATACTTTGATAAAAAAATCCCCTTCGGATTTTCACACTTCTAAAATTTACCTTAATATGCTTTAATTTCATTATAAAACTCTTCTATCATCAACTCTATTTCATGACCACTCTGTCTTAGATAATAACTATATCAACTTGTTCTAATTATCTTTGTTAACATTTGTTTCTTTGCCTTCCAGGGATACTGCCATAATGACAGTGGAGTGCATTTTGCTTACAATGCATCTCAACTTTCAACTGTCATGCATGTTGCATCTACTTATCTACCAATATCCTATTTATTTGAAATATATATGGCTTCCATTTGAAAACACAAGACACTATACATAGTGTGTGTGTGTGTATGTGTATACCTTTATCTCACTATGAGCATTAAACTACCTTCAGAGCATAAACAGAAAATTACTGGATGGGATTTGGCTAAAAAGAATCTAGAGTGAGATTTGGTAAATGCATAAGGGGCTAACCGTGAAGTAAAAAAATAAAATAAAAATGAGAGGAATAACAGTATACTTAGAGGTATATCTAGCCTAGATCTCTGCCTTTTGAAATAAAAAATAATTTATAGGCTCCTTATACCTGCCTAATAAAGTCAAACTTTTAAGCAAGGTACTGAGTCACTGACATAAGCTTCCTTTCAAGTTCAATCTCCTACAGAACCTAACCCCAGTCAGACTTCTTAAACATCCTTTATGCTTTCTTACCTATTTATCTTTGTTAATGCAGATCCATTATCCAGAAAAATTTCTCTCTGTCAAACTGCCAGAATTCAGAAATACCAACAAGTTTATCTTTACAGTATTTTCATGCTTTCTCTATATTCAAACATGCTTTCCTAGAATTAAAAAAAAGAGAGAGATTGAAATGGAGAGTAAGCAAGAGAAATTTTAACACTAGTAACACTTGGTGACTTTCTTAGTGAATTAGATACATTCTGCTTTGTAGTAGAAGTTGGTATATATGCCTTATCTTATATAATTAGATCTATTCATTATTTGTCTTTTTTTCCAGAGACTTAAGATAACCTATAAAATAAATGACTTTTATTTTATATATTTTAAGTCTTTTTTTTAATTAAACAGATGAAAGCATTTCAGGGGATGTATAGAGATGAAACCTCAAGTCTCTGGGCTCTTGAACTTATCCAGAGTTTTTTTTTTTTTTTTTTTTTTTTTAAGATTTATTTATTTATTTGTTTATTATTTATTTATTTATTTATTTATGATAGACAGAGAGAGAGAGAGAGAGAGAGAGAGGCAGAGGGAGAAGCAGGCTCCATGCCAGGAGCCCAACGCGGAACTCGATCCTGGGACTCCAGGATGGCCCTGGGCCAAAGGCAGGCGCCAAACCGCTGAGCCACCCAGGGATCCCCTATCCAGAGTATTAACATGGAAGAAAATATATGATGAAGATTGTCACAGATGGGGAAAGACACCATCTATATGGCCCAAATATTCCTAAGAAATTCTTTCAGATATAATACATGTGAGTCTAGTTAAAATGTGATTATCAAGGACATTTAGGACCTCTTCTTGCTATGAGGATCCCTGGGTGGCTCAGCAGTTTAGCGCCTGCCTTCTGCACAGGGCGTGATCCTAGAGTCCCGGGATCAAGTTCCGCATCAGGATCCCTGCTCCCTGCTTCTCCCTCTGCCTGTGTTTCTGCCTCAATCTCTCTCTCTCTCTCTCTCTTTCTCTGTTTGTGTGTGTGTGTCTCTCATGTATGAATAAAAAAAAAATCTTAAAAAAAAAGACCTCTTCTTGCTAAAGTTTATCTGGTTTATGAGACAAACAGCAAAGGCTGCTTTGAAAAAAAGAAAATAAAATCTATTGACCAGGAGTTACAAGGACTGGGGACAACAGTGGGTATGACTATTCCATCTGGATTCTTTGCTTCTCAAGCTCTTATAAGACCAGCACTAAAGCAGACCTGTGTTCACACAGCAGCTATCTGTATCATAAAACCTACAAAGACATCCTAAATACATCTAGCTAGTTGTAATATATACAGGTAGGGCTTAGAAGCGAGAGTGGGGATAGAGCTCCTGGGGAGTGCAGTTGGTTAAGCGTCTACTTGGTTTTGGCTTGGCTCATGATCTCATGGGTCCCGAGACTGAGCACTGTGTGGGGCTCCATGCTCAGTGAGGAGTCTGCTACTTAAGTTTCTCTCTGCAGCTTGCTTAGTCTTTCTCTCTCTTTCTGATAAATAAATCTTAAGGAAAAAAAGAAAAAAGAAAAAGAAGTGAGAGTGGGCACTGAGACAGAAAGAGGCCATACTATTGAGGTAAATATTTTTTGTTGCTATATATCAGTAGCATGTCAGATTTTCTTCAGTATCTATACATTAGTTACCCAAAGAGAAAGCAGTGTTGTGAATAGCAAAAACAGAAAGGACCTGTGAAAAGTCACTTAGTGGGGTTATTTTGGAGGGACAGGCCAAATATAAATATGGGTAAAAATAAGAATATGCGGCGGACTCATTATCATCAATGAGAAAAGAGAGAAGGGACATGCTGAAGGCCTCTGCTGATAATATCCACTTTTGTACTGCTTGGTCGTTGTAGGTTGGCTTCTCAAGGTAGCAAACTTAGTCATGCCAATCACATCAAGCAGATTCATGGCCAAGATCAAGTGAAAATATTTCCACTGACCATGAGGGTAATAAAGGAAACTTCTCCCACTTTACCTATATGCAAACATCAAGACTGTATATACTTCTATTCTAATAAAAGTGAATAAAAACAATAAACAACTTGGTGCCTATTCAAAAAAAATCTGCAAAATAAGGGAAGATAAATATAGCACTCAGGTTACAATAGGTAACTGTTTTCTAAAAATACTTAGTTCAGGAAGGAGAAGAACATTTGGTATTAAAAATTTTGCTTTATTTTAAAAAATCAGTAAAACACAACCCTCTGAAATAAGATAATGTTGAAAGGATAAAGAAATAGAGTTGAAGTGAATTGCACAGTTGCTTCTCCAGTAGCCATCCATTCTTTGTAGCTATACTTTCCATTTCTGTCTCCATCTTCCTTCACTCTCACCTCCATTTAGCCATTTACTTTTAGGGAAGTTAATTTTATCTGTATAGGCAAGCAGCTGATGCTTCAGGCCTAGTTTTACCAAAGTAATTTTATGTCCAGGTTATAGACACTGATTTGGGTACACTCAGGGCTGGCTTCATAGGGGGCAATCTGTTCAGTTACAAAGGGTCCCCCTATTCAGAAGGGACTTGCACTAGGCTTAACGCTCTCTTGCAGCCATCTTGAAATTCTTAATTCTATATTTGAACTTGTGTTTTGCAAGTCAGGTTAATGAGACAATGAAGCATGTGTGTGAGTAGAGGAGGTACCTGTTCTAAGTGTGTCTGCCACTAGTCGCATAAGGCATTTGCAGTGTCTCACAAGCTGAGCACAAAATGCCAGTGGCCCCATGATGTGTGGGAGTTCAGCAAGTCTCAAAGTTAGTACAAGGTGTCTTATATCTATGACTGAGTGAGAGCACTGACAGCCCCAAGAAGCCATACTTTCCATTTAAACCAGACTTTACTCCAAACAGAAAGAAGGCAGTGAAGTTCTAAGAAATGATTAAGGAACCCATCAAATCCTTTCTCACTCATGTAACTTCTCTTACTATCCAACCACTTACATTGAAACTCATGATATAGAAAAATAAATTAGGAAGATAGAACAAGGCTTTCATTCCATTCCTTATAAATACAACGAAGGTAGAGTGATTGTAGAGTGTATGCAGAGCAAAGGGAAAAAAAAAATAAAGAGAGACCAACCAAGAAACAGACTCAAGTATAGAGAACTGATGGCTACCAGACGGGAGGTAGGTGGGAAGATCAGTGAAATAGGTGATGGGGATTAAGAAGTGCACTTGTATTCAGCACTGAGTGATATATGGAAGTGCTCACTATATTGTACACCTGAAACTAATATAACACTATATGTTAACTATATTGGAATTAAAATAAATTTTAAAAAGACTTTAAAAAGACCTAAAATAAAAACCTTGGTTTTGTGTAGGTTTTGACAGTACTAGTAAGAATGAAATATATATGCAAATACCACCTATAAATTGTATAGCTTTGATGATTCTGTATATGAGTTAAGTTCTGTTGCTTTTTTTTTTTAAGATTTCATTTATTTATTCTTGAGAGACAGAGAGAGAGGCAGAGGCACAGGCAGAGGGAGACGCAGGCTACATGCAGGGAGCTGATGTGGGACTCAATCCCAGGACCCCAGGATCACGCCCTGGGCAGAAGGCAAGCAACAAACCTCTGAGCCACCCAGAGATTCCCGAGTTGAGTTAAGTTTTGTTCTATTCGCATTTAAGACTGGCGTTGCACAATATAAAGATGAATGGCAAAAATGCTGTTAATCTAAAATTTTAATTTTTGTTTACTTAGAATCACAATCAGTAGCAAATTCAAAACACCATGACAAATTAAGTAAAGACTATAGGAAAAATGAAAAAGCTTTATATTTTGCCATACTTAATGCCATTTTTAAAATGACTTTTGAACTCTTCATTTTCGTTTTGCACTGAGCCTCATGAATCACATGCCCAGCACTGGGTGAGGAAGCATATAATCCAATTTAGGCCAAGAAGGTTGTAGATGATGTTTGTTTAGAGCCACCAGAAAAAAAATGTTTCTTTGCCTTCTGAGTGTTTCTAGAAGAGATGCAACTTCTCTTTCCTTGGCCATGTAGTTGCAGAAATATTGAGAAGTACTGAGACCCTAAGTAAAATTCACCTTTGGATAAGGTGACACTATTGGTAGGCAGGAAAGAAATCAGGCTCTTGAATCTTTCAATAACACCAATAAATGAAGTCAATAGATCTTAAAAGTTTGAGTAGGGCTTTTAAAAATATAATTTAATTACTACTTGTATAAGACTTAGATGAAAAAAGAGCTAGATATAAGTCGGGGATAACTTAAAAACAGAACTAGGAGAAAATTAGAAAATACTATGCAGAAGATAATATGGTATAACAAAATCAGAAACTGCATTAAAATAATAAAAATAAAAATCCACCTGCTGGATAAAGAAAATTAATAATGTGAACAAACCTGAAGAACTATCTGCAGGTACAGAGAATGGCCAAGTTTAAAACAGTGAGAGAAGGTTGATAAGAAAGGATAGGTAATAGTTATCCAACACATTTATGATACTTTTTCTTAAAAGGAGACCAGAACACACAGACTCTAACAATAATATAAAATAGAAAGATACAAATCATTTAAAAAATAATCAAGTTATAAGCAGAATTAGTAAAATAGATTGGCACTTGAAATAACTTGGTGATATTTTATATCTCAAGAATAAAGAAAGAATGTACAAGCATCAAAGCAGAGAAAAACAGATTATCTTACAAAGGAGTAAAATTCAGCTACTCAGGTTTCCCTTGTCAATAGAAAATTTTTAGAAAACAGTGGAGCAATATAAAAATAGTTTTGAGGAAAAGAGTTATGGTTAAATATCCCTAAGCCTGGCCAAGTTGTGATAGTATGTGAAGTCAACAGAAACATACATCGCCATATGTAAGACTCAGAAAGCTTTCTATCCATAGACTTCCTAAAAAATATTTTTTAGAAATGCAATTCATTTGACCTAATGACAAATCAATATAACCAGTGTCCCAAGTCTTCTAAACTTTAAAATTACCCTTCCTAGAATAAAGGGGAAAGGGGAAAAAATGAGTGGGAAATATCAGAAAGGGAGACAGAACATGAGAGACTCCTAACTCTGGGAAACGAACTAGGGGTGGTGGAAGGGGAGGTGGGCGGGGGTTGGGAGTGACTGGGTGACAGGCACTGAGGGGGGCACTTGATGGGATGAGCACTGGGTGTTATTCTATATGTTGGCAAATTGAACACCAATAAAAAATAAATTTATAAAAAAAATAAAATGCAAAATATCCTAAAAAAAAAGATTACCCTTCCTATTAATGCTCAACTAAGTATTTTTGGAGATTCGATCCAAAGAATGTGGAGGGAAGATAATGTTCTCCTAAATATTTCTTAAGATCCAAAGATCTGTCTGATTACATTACTGCCTTTGAACTGTAGCTCTTGCCATCTCTTTACCATATCTTCATGGCATCCCAGGCCTTTGCAGTCTGATTTATTTCAAAATATGAATATTTATTCTCTATTTTTCAAGCTCTTGCCAACACAAGATTATTACTCAAATGTAGTGACTCATAAAATTTACTAAGGACTCAAGGACTTCACATAAGAATGACAATACAAAAAAGAAAACCTACAATGCACGTAGGTATCTGTTCCTAAATTCCACAATCCAGTCCCCACAGGATCTGTGTCCCAAGTCTGCCCCTTTGCTGCTGGGAATCCTCTCATCACAGATATTAGCCTAAAATCTGTTCTCAGTCTATAAGCCATAGGGCTCAGCACTGCTCTCACTTTATATTTCAATCTAGGAAACCAAAATATCAGTTAACAGTAATTTCAGTACCTAAGGAAATCTATTGTTTAGTGTTTATTATTTATTCATTTAATCATAAAACAATTTTAATTTTTATTGTTCAATCTCGCCCTTCAAAAATAATCTTTTAACTCCCACTGTTTTCTTTTGGCCTAGCTAATAACACAATATTTTTTCTCCAAACAGTAAAAGTTTCCTTACCACATAGGTATATTTGTATTTAGATCTTTTGAGATCACACACACACACACACACACACACACTAACACAGACCCTGCAGGTTGCTAATTAGATTTTCTTTACTGAGGTCAAAGTTACCTGTAGAATTCTTTGTTGTCGCTTATGTTCAAAATACCACTGCTTTTATAGTCTTCCAAGATAGGACATAAATTACAAAAAAAAAAAAAAAAAAACTATTTGGAATTCTACTCTACTTTGGCAATGTGATCCAAAGAAAATATTTCTTCCCTCCCTTAATAAACTATAGGAATAAGGTTTCTTCTTTTTCATCCATTAAAAGAATTCAAGAAAGTTTACAGTATTTCAACTATTTTTTTGCATTGATAAATATAGAACACTGATTTTAAGTTTGTAGTTGTAGAACTGCTAGGAAAAAGGATGTATATTTTTTAGTAGAGAAAAACAAAGAAAGCGTGATCCTTATTAGCAAATACAGAAGCATCAAGAAACCATTATAAATAAAAAGGACAAGAGATAATATGTTTGGCTAATACCAAACATATCAACTATAACAAAAAATTTCATATAGGGCAAAAATTAAAATACAATTCTGGCCTATTTGTGTTCATTATACTAATATTCAGAATAGACAAAAAAAAAAAAAAACCTGAAAAAAAAACAAGTAGGAGAATGACCTAAACTACTATGTATCCACTTTAGGAAATATGTAGCTGTTAAAAAGAATTTGGTTATGTTACATATTCTATGCATTCAAACATGGAATGTCTTCAAGACATAGTAAATTAAAAATCAAAGTATAATATCTAAGGCATAATTTCATTTAAAACAGAATAAAACTGTGTATTTCATCTGTACAAATACATGTAGGTAAATGTATATAGAGTTCATATCCCATTCAGAGAGATGACAGGTGTTACATTTAAAAAGGAGACTAGAACTAAGTGGGACTCAAAGGGGCTTCCATTAGATATGTATTATTTCTATTTTTTTTTTAGAGAGAGAGAATTTATTTATCTGTTATATTTAAACTTACAAATACATTAAAAATTTTTAAATAGGAACAACAATGCCTATTATTGCTTGAATTAGAAGACTCATTATTGTAAAATATTTTCTTCTAAATTAATTTATAAATTAATACAATTCGAATCTGAATAGTAACATGATTTTTTGTTTTACAAAAAAATCTACATTGTTTCTTTTTTTTCCCTCACAGTTAAAAACATCTGTAAATTATTCTCATTGACCCTTGACTTTGGAGAGTGGACTCTGCAATGAATTCTTTACTAACGTGGAACTTCAAGTTTAGTATTACCCCAATAGGAAATCTTCCTTTCATGTTCAAACAATAGTTCCCTGTGTGACAAACAGAGGAGGTGGCTTTTTTCTCAAACTATCTATTGTTAGAGATGGAACTTCGTCCTCAGGTGTGCTAGAGACCATCTTTATATCCATAGTACAAATTCTGTGCCTTTCACCAGTAGGTGGTTTGTTTTGTTTTTGAATTCTGTCTGCATTGTTCTCAACAATTCAAAGGGTATATTTTCTCTTCCCACATCAACTTTTCATCTCTATTTTTCATTTAGAATCAAAAGAATATATTTTATCCCCCTTAGTAATTTCTGGATATAAAGCAATAAAGTATATTCTCTCACTTGGTACTTGTAAGAAATATATAGACAACATAATTCAATCAAAAGAAATCTGGTGAAACAAGCAGTAGTTCTTACTTTCTATTAAATAAGAAGTAGAATGATCATTTGATTGATGAACTGGGGAGAACTGATGTACAGTCACCACATCCAGGGAATGTTAAGAAGCAGATTAAGAAGCAGATTCGGTCCAAGATGGCAATGTATACAGCAAGATCCTGAACCTACCTCCTCCCAGGAACCCATCTACAACTATTTATGAAACAATTTCCTCTGAAAAAATAAAAATAAAAACCTTAAAAACTAGCTGAGTAACTCACTCAGAGGTTAATATGAAGAAAACCACACTGAAGCAGATAGAAAAGGCTGAACAACAATCTTGCCATAATTTCCCTCACCATGCCCTTTGGCCAAGTTTTGCGCCTGAGAGGCAGCCCCCAAAATGTCTGGTTTTGAAGACCAACAGAGCTTGGACCCTAGAGACCCAGGGTCTGTGGTGAACTGAGGGGCTGCTTTTAAAGGGCTCACATGTAGATTCACTGGCCTCAGGGTTCAATGCAAAAGTAGCCCTTTGAAAACTACCCAGACTTTATGTGAAAGAGGCTCACTTGCTAGTTTTAAGCCATCAGACCGAGGGACAGACTCTGGGAAAGGAGGCTGGTGGATGCCAGCTTTGCACTCCCTGTTTGCCTTGTTAAAGATAGTGGGTGCCATCGTTTTCCCTTTATTCATTTTTGGCAGGTTCTATCTTTGCACTCCCCATCTACATTTTTCCAGCTGGAGGACACCATCCTAACACTCTCCTTTGCCACACTATAGCTTGCCAGGATCTCCCAGAAACGAACTTATACACTCATCTGGAGTCCCAATTTTTGTGACTGCTTCACAGGGCATACCTTCAGATTTACTGGTTCTGGTGGCCATTGGAGCTTATACTTGTGGTCCCACAGGACTGTATGTATTTGCATTCTTTATTTTAATAAATTTTTTATTCAAATATAATTAACATACAGTGTTGAATTAGTTTCAAGTATAAGATATAAAGATTCAACATGTCTATACATTTCTCAATGCTCATCAAAATAAGTATACTCAAACTTTTTTTTGAGAGTTGGGGAGGGGTAGAGGGAGAAAGAGAGAATCATAAGCAGGCTCTACCTCCAACACAGGGCCCAATGTGGGCTCTATCTCAAAACCCTGAGATCATGACCTGAGCCAAAATTCAAGTGTCAGATGCTTAACTGACAGACACCCAAGTTCTTCAAGATAAGTATACTCTTAATTGTATTTGCATTTTTAAAACCCACTACCAGGCAGCCCGGGTGGCTCAGTGGTTTAGCGCCGCCTTCAGCCCTGGCCTGATCCTGGGGTCCCCAGATCGAGTCCCATGTCAGACTCCCTGCATGGCGCCTGCTTCTCCCTCTGCCTGCGTCTCTGCCTCTCTCTCTCTGTGTCTCTCATGAATAAATAAATAAAATCTTAAAAAAAAATAAAGTAAAATAAAGGCTGCTACCTGAGGGTCTGGCTTCCAATCAGCCTAAATCTAGATATTGACTGAGATCCTCCCCTTTGAGACACTAACTGGTCTTGGCACACCCTCAACTACTGGAAGCTATTAAAAATAAAATAGGCTGTTTTGACAATTACAAAGACTTGAAAGAAAACCAAGAGTTACAACAGGGTTGAACCCTAAGTTTCATCTCCTACATGAGGCCACTGGGAGAGATGGCTAGTTCATCAGATACATAAAAAAACATTACAGTCAAGCAAATTGAAGGTACAATGTTCCAAACAGCAAGATAAAACCTCAGGGGGAGAAAAAGAAAAAAAAAAAACTAATGAAATAGGTAAGTAATACTTAACAAAGAGGTTCTTTCATGCTCTTAGTCAAATGTAGATTAGAATTTAGTCATCTGAAAGACTAAACCGGCCAATAATTTGATGGCTTCTGGGTGGAGGGTCAGCTTGACTGTCAACAGGATCATCTGCCTGGCTGTCTCCAGTATGGCAGTCTCAGAATAACTGGGATTCTTCCATAGGAGCTCAGGGATCCAAGCATAGTTGTACTAGCAATCAAGGTGAAACCTTCATTACCTTTCCTGACCTAGCCTTGGAAGTCATGCAATATCACTTCTGTAATCTTGTAGTTTGTATCTTAGAGTTTGTAATCATATAATCTTTGTATCTAGATTCAGTGGAAAGAGACAGATCCCACCTCTCCATGGGAAGTGTCAAGGTTACAATTGTAGGAGAACATGTGTTATAGATGTTTAGTCCTCTTTGAAAATAGGATCTACAGAAGGCCATCATTTGGCTATATAAAAAGTCACATATTTCCCATATGTCTTATGTGAATAAAGACAATTTTACTTCCTTTCCTATCTGGATGTCTTTTATTTCTTTTCCTAGGTTAACTGCACTAGCTAGAGTCAATAGTAATGTTGAACAGCAGTGATGAGAGTAATATCTTTGTCTTGTTCATGATCTAAGGGGGAAAAGTATTCTTTCACCACCAACTATGATGTTTATTAAGCATAAATTACCAAGTTGAAAAAATGTCTTCTATTTCATTTGCTGAGACTTTGTTGTGGCTTTTAATCAGTAATGGATAAGAGATTTTTGGTCAAACACTGTGGGACCCAGGAAATTTAACAAAAATCCTCTACCCCTGGACAAGCAAAGCAGGACTAACTCCATTTTGTGCTGCACCAGCCACCTCCTGTATGACCCCCACTTGACCTGCTTATTGCTTAAGGCGCTGCCCCACCCTAGTCCAGCCGCTGGGCACACCCTTACCCGAAATTGGCTCCTAACAATGTAACCCCGCCTTGTGCCCGCCAAAACTGCGCGCCAATTCTGACCAGAGTAATAGGCCAGTTCAAATGGTCACTATAGGATAAATTGTGATTCAATTGGCCACCTGCGTGTGGACCAACATGACTGTGCAACTTTCTGTGTATGTTACAATCCCATTGGCCACAGGCCCCTATAAATAAAGCTGCTACGCCTCTTAGTCTCGGGGTCCAAGTCCCCGCTCTGTTGTGTCGCTGTGTTGGGTACACTTGGACCCAAGCTCGAGCTTGTAAATAAACCCTTGTGCGCTTGCACCGGTTTCGGCTCCTTGGTGGTTTCTCGGATTCGCAATCTTAGGCACAACAACACTTTTAAGATTCTTCTTTTAGATTATACTATGATTTTTCTTTCTTTAATGTACTGGAGTAAATTACATTAATTGATTTTCAAATCAATTATACCAACAAGATTATCCTAAGATAAACCTACTATGTCATCTATAATTCTTTATGTGTTCTATTGGATTCCATTTGGTAAGATTTATAAGGAGTTGTTGTGTCCATATTCATGGAGAACAATGGAATGTAGTCTTCCTTCTTGTAATATACATATATATATTTTGTTTTGTTTTGTTTTGTTTTTGGAATAAGTCTAATGCTCCCTGTGGAATGAGTTGGAAAGCATTTATTCCTTTTCAATTTTATGGAAGAGTTTGTGTAGAATTATTTTTTTCCTCCTTGGTAGAATTAAAAAATAAAGGCATTATGGCTTGGGACTTTTTTCTTTTCTTTCTTTCTTTTTGGAAGGGTTTTATCTATGAATTTAATTTTTTAAAATAGATATGTCTATTGGGGCAATCTATTTCTTTAAAGGACCCTGATAGTGTCTTTAAAGCAATTTAATCCATTTCATAGAACTTTTAATTAGCATAAAGTTGCTCACATTATTTTATTATCCTTTTAATATCTGTAGGGACATGTTACTTTTTTCATTCCTGACAATTGGTAATTTCCATTTTCTCTATTTTTTTAAAAGATTTTATTTATTTATAATGAGAGACAGAGAGAGAGACAGATATAGGCAGAGAAAGAAACAGGTTCCATACAAGGAGCCCAATGCAGGACTCGATCCCAGGACCCCAGGATCATGATGTGAGCCAAAGGCAGAGATGCTCAACCACTGAGCCACCCAGTGTCCCTTTATTCTTATTTTTTCCTGGGGTTATGATTTTGTTAATCACCCCAAAGAAGCAGCTTTTTGTGTCAGGACTTTTTCTTTATGTCTTTTCTATTTTCTGTTTCATTCACTTCATCTCTTAGTTTTCTTTTCTTTTTTTTTTTAAAGAGGATTTTTTTCTTTTTTAATTTTTATTTATTTATGATAGTCACACACAGAGAGAGAGAGAGGCAGAGACATAGGCAGAGGGAGAAGCAGGCTCCATGCACCGGGAGCCCGACGTGGGATTCGATCCCGCGTCTCCAGGATCGCGCCCTGGGCCAAAGGCAGGCGCTAAACCGCTGCGCCACCCAGGGATCCCAGTTTTCTTATTTTCTTTCATTTGCTTATTTGGAATTTAATTTGCTCTTTTTTTTCTAGTTTCAAAAGGTGATATTTAGGTCATTGTTTTTAGACCATTGTTCTTTCCTTCTGAGAATTATTTTACCTGTATCCCACCAACTTTGATGGGTTGTTTTCATTTTCATGTAGCTCCAAACATTTTATAATTTTCTTCTGACCAATGAGTTATTTAGAAGTCTTTAGTTTTCAAATATTTGAGGATTTTCCAGATATCTTTTTTGTACTGATTTCTAATTTGATAATATTGTGATCACAGAACAAACTCTGTATTATTTGACTCTTTTTATTTTATTATTTATTTATTTAATTTATTGGAGTTCAATTTGCCAATATTTAGCATAACACCCCTCTGTTATGCGCAGGTGTCTGTTACTGTCCCAGGGAGCCCGAGGGCATCCCCGCCTTTCTGGGGATCCTGCTCCAATTCCCCGGGAGGCCTTTCCGCGGGGAAGGTTGGTGCAGCTCCTGCTCCTCCGGGAGGGGGCTCTCCTGTCCTGGGGACACTCGCCCCGGCCTCAGCCCGGCTCCTCGCGGGGCCCCTCCCCTTGGAGGCCTTTTGTGTCTTTAGTTCCTTTTTCCCCGTCTTCCTACCTTGATAGAAGCGCGAACTCTTCTCTCTGTAGCGTTCCAGCTGGTCTCTCTTTAAATCTCAGGCCGAATTCGTAGGTTTTCAGGATGATTTGAAAGTTATCTAGGTAAGTTGGTGGGGACAGGTGACTTGGGGACCCTACTCTTCCACCATCTTGCCCGCCTCTTGACTCTTTTTAAATGTAATGAAACTTATTTTATGGCCCAGAATATGAACTAAATATTCCACACGTATTCGAAAAAGCTCTGTTGTTAAGTGTATTGTTCTATACACGTCAGCTAGTTCTGGTTGGTTGTTAGCATATTTCTGGTTGGTTGATAAAGTCCTCTTTATACTTGTTGATTTTGTTTCTGCTTATATCAGTTGTTAAGAGAAATTTATTAAGTTTATGGCTATAATTGTGGATTTATCTATTTGTTTCCACATCCATTAGTTGTGGCTTCATGCATTTTGAAGCTCAGTTATTAGATATATATACACTAAGGACTGTTACACTGTATAAAAGAACCAATCACTTATCATCACTCTCTCTTTACCCTTGATATCCATGTTCCAACATCTACTTTGCCATTTGTAATAAAGCCCCCTCAAGTTTTCTTTGTTTAGAGATAGCAGTGTACGTATATTTCCACCCTTTTATTTTTGGTCTATGTGTATCTTTATTATTTTTAATTTTTTGTTTTTAATAATAAATTTATTTTTATTGGTGTTCAATTTGCCAACATACAGAATAACACCCAGTGCTCATCCCATCAAGTGCCCACCTCAGTGCCCGCCAGCCAGTCACCCCCACCACCCACCCTCCTCCCCTTCCAGCACCCCTAGTTCATTTCCCAGAGTTAGGAGTCTTCATGTTCTGTCTCCCTTTCTGATATTTCCCACTTAATTTTTCTCCTTTCCCCTTTATTCCCTTTCACTATTATTTATATTCCCCAAATGAATGAGACCATATAATATTTGTCCTTCTCCAATTGACTTACTTCACTCAGCATAATACCCTCCAGTTCCGTCCACGTTGAAGCAAATGGTGGGTATTTGTTGTTTCTAATGGCTGAGTAATATTCCATTGTATACATAAACCACATCTTCTTTATCCATTCATCTTTCGATGGACACCGAGGCTCCTTCCACAGTTTGGCTATTGTGGACATTGCTGAGAAACATCGGGGTGCAGGTGTCCCGGCATTTCATTGCATCTGTATCTTTGGGGTAAATCCCCAACAGTGCAATTGCTGGGTCGTAGGGCAGGTCTATTTTTAACTCTTTGAGGAACCTCCACACAGTTTTCCAGAGTGGCTGCACCAGTTCACTTTCCCGCCAACAGTGCAAGAGGGTTCCCCTTTCTCCACATCCTCTCCAACATTTGTGGTTTCCTGCCTTGTTAATTTTCCCCATTCTCACTGGTGTGAGGTGGTATCTCATTGTGGTTTTGATTTGTATTTCCCCGATGGCAAGTGATGCAGAGCATTTTCTCATGTGCTTGTTGGCCATGTGTATGTCTTCCTCTATGAGATTTCTGTTCATGTCTTTTGCCCATTTCATGTTTGGATTGTTTGTTAAGTTTAAGAAGTTCTTTATAGATCTTGGAACCTAGCCCTTTATCTGATATGTCATTTGCAAATATCTTCTCCCATTCTGCAGGTTGTCCTTTAATTTTGTTGACTGTATCCTTTGCTGTGCAAAAGCTTCTTATCTTGATCACGTCCCATTAGTTCATTTTTACTTTTGTTTCTCTTGCCTTCGTGGATGTATCTTGCAAGAAGTTACTATGGCCGAGTTCAAAAAGGGTGTTGCCTGTGTTCTCCTCTAGGATTTTGATGGAATCTTGTCTCACATTTAGATCTTTCATCCATTTTGAGTTTATCTTTGTGTATGGTGCAAGAGAGTGGTCCAGTTTCATTCTTCTTCATGTGAATGTCCAATTTTCTCATCTATGTGTATCTTTATATTTAAAGTGAATTGTAGATTCACAGTAAGTACATAAGTGTTTTTTAGGGTGGGGGCATAAGCAAATATGTGTGCAGTGCCTCCCAGCTTTTTAAAATTATGGTAAATTAAATGGAAAATGGTTGTTTTATTGATTCCTTCATCCTCTGGGCCAGTAGGAGATTGATAACTAAACATACCGTAACCCAGAAAAGGAACACAGATTAAAAACTCTAAAACAGAGAAACTGTGTGATTTCCTTCCTAAACTATGAGAAATCTGTTGGTTCCATTTCCTGAAACAAAGAAATCTGGAGGCAAGGTTGGTGAGAAGTAACAGAAACTGTGGTGTTTTTTGTTTTGACCCCTTCAAGAGTCAGTAGTTTTCTTATTTTTTTCTATACAGGACTAGATAATAAATACTTTAGGCTTTGCAGGCCATGCAGTCTCTATAGTAACTACTCAACTCTGCCACTCTAATGCAAAATCATCGATAAATATCACCTAAAGGAATCGGCATGGCTGTGTTCCAACAAAACTTTATTTATGGTCACTGAAATTCAAATTTTACATAATTTTCACATGCCACAAAATATTAATCTTGTTTAGGTTCTTTCAACCTTTTAAAGTATAGAACTTATTATTAGCTCAAAAAAGGTAGTGGTTCCAATTGCGGTAGGCCAAAGTCTTCTGACTCTTGCACTAGAATGGCAAGTGAATAGGTTCATATAATGATAAAGAATGATCATATACAGATGACAACAGGTAGAATCAGAATCAAAGAGATAAGAAGATTATGAGAAAATGTCTGTAAAGAGGGAGAGATGATATGGAAAGGAAAGAATGAAAGGGAAGAATTATTTGCAAATATATAGTTTTCCCTATAGAACAGTGACTCAGAGTATCATGACTGTCTCCATGGCACTATATTTCCTTGCTTCCCAGAATTCTCAACCTCTGCTCAGAGAAACACTATCTCATTTACTTGAGGGACCTGCTAGACTACCCTTGTGATCTGCAGACGAAATATTATAATTGACTTCTTTCTGCAACCTCTCCGTTACAAAATTCAGATAGAGTTCTAAAAGCTATGAATCTTAGCTCTCAAAAGATGGCAAAGATCATTCTTTTTTCCCCAGAGGATCTAGACATTTAGCATCATATTTTAAAAAATTTTAAGTCAGAGACTAAAGCAGAATTTTCTTTTAAATATCAAATTAAATGTTTCTATCTAACCCCTCAATTCCCATGCAGTCTTCTTTCTGTCATGTGGCCTCAAGGGAAACTAAAGAAGAAAAAAGAGTTGAAGAAAACAGATTTAGAGTTTGTATCTAGCAGGTGGCAGAGAGAAATAAAGAGATCAAAATTACCAGACCCTTCTCTATCTTTGCCCTCCACCCATATCCCCTGATTTTGTCTCATGATAAAGTCTGGAACATTAAAATAAGGATGGAGTGCTTTGGCCTTTAGGTTTGAAGGGACAATGTATTCAGGTTTTTCAAATTAATAGCTAATTCATGGCCCTAGAGGTTTTTAAAAATTATTAAATCAAATTTTTAGAAATACTGTAAGATCATCTAAACTTCTGGGTGTGCTGTGTGATATTTCTGGTTCTCTTTCACACTTAAAGCTCTCATTGAGAAGAAAACATTTTTCTGCATTAAACTGTAACATGATTTGGCATTTATATATCCTGTATGAGAGAGTGAAACACTACCTGCTTTAAATTGTGATTTCTAGGAGGGTTTCTGGATATAGTAAAGCCTAGGATACCCAAAAAATAAAATAAAGATTTTGAAATTGACTTGCCAACGCTAAGATTCATATGTCTATTTTTACTCAACACCAAATAAAGGTACCATTTCTAATCCAAGAACTTCACTCTGCTGTCTTCTAGCACATTGGCATTTTCCACAGGCATTTCTTGTTTTACTTGATGTGTTTTTTTCCAGTTTTTCTTAATATGATATCTGAGAAATTTTTTTGCTAAGTATTGATTCAAAAATTTAAAATTAAGGTTAAATTGTGGCTAATCAGCATACTGCAAATGCGATGTACTATTTTCAAAGGTTTATTGTGCTTGACTTTGATTTAAAGAAAATCTAAATAAAATTTCAAGAACAATTCAGAGAATTTTTTAAAGTTGTACAATGAAGCATTGTTCTGAATGTAATCTAATACTGTAAGAGCTCTTCATTGCCTTCTATATGTAGCTGGAAAAAGAATAGTTTTGGTCAAAAGATTTAATTTTCCTATAGCTAAAACATGCTGAAGGATAGTATGATTTCTCTAAGTGCTAAGTTTATTTAATTATTTTGAGATATTTTGTACATTATAATTCAACTCCAAATTAAAGTAATTTATCCCATTGTGTTTTCAACCATATGAGGTCAAATTATGTCTTTCATAATTATTTTGTATTCATAGGTTATTACTTTCTAAGATTACTTACTTAGTTTCAAAACAGAAAACATGGTTACACAGACATGATTACTATGAAAAGAAGATTTTTAAATATTTGATTTCACAAATTCATGAGAAGGCAAAATTTTCATTTTGTTTTGGTTTTCCATTTGCTTCACTTAAATTTTCCCAAATTATGCCGAAAATACTTTCTAGTTTTATAATAAATGTCATTTCTGATATTTCGGTGATATCTGTGGTGTAATCTTTACTTTGCCCTACATTTTTTCTTATGAAACATAAGCAAGAGAAATTCTCACTTTATGAAGTAACATATACTTTAACCAGTGAAATACTCAACTGAAGGATGCTGCTAAAGCCAATAGCTTTGAAAGCTTAGGAGAAATGATTAGAAATTGATATGAGCAAAACTAACAATACCAGAGTAATAAATTAGGATAAAATAACCAGATCTATCCATGCTTATTCTGCAGAACATAATCTCCTAACATTTATAAAAACACTCAAGCTCTATTCTTGGATTAAGTGACATGTCTGCATTTTACCACTTGTTTATAATGGCCTGTTGGTTATATCATTTTCCCAGTATGATTAGACTAAAAACCCAAAATCCAGTATCAATAACAGCCCTGTTATTCCTATATATCCCATAATCCTAAAAGGAAACACAGAGGTAAAGGTTACAAAAGTGTTTTCTCTGCCACTCCATGAAATCTGTCCTACTTGCAAGTGAAAAGGCTCCTGTAGGACCCTTTCTTGCCATCAAGAATCCAAATTAGCAACAGCTTGCAATGATAATCAGTTCATTTCAGTGTACTCAAAATGGGCTCATTATTATTAATTTTTGCCAACTCCCAAGCAATTCATGAACCATTTTTAGATTTTCAAAAAGCAGTTCATGAATCAGACAAAAAAAATTTAAAAGAAACCCATCCCACAATGAGATGATGACTCAGAGTCCTTTGCTGTAGCTGTGTCAACTGCCGAGCATCTGAAATCTGATGAGGATGGGGCTGATGGAGAAAAGGCCATGATGAGCATGAAACAATGTGTTGAATTTACATGTTAAAACTTCTTGTTGGTTTTGGCAATTTTTGCTGAGGATTATTGAGAAATCCATAACATCTGGATGTGGGGGAGAAGCTCCACTAAAATGATGAAGTTTATATTGGTCGACAAGACTATAAATGGAAAAGAAAGTAGTTTCTTAACACAGCTGTTTCCAATTTTGTTAACATTTTAGGCCAAATTCATTTGAAAAAAAAGAAATAACATAAAACTCTAATGTTTGAGATATACTTTACAAGTCTGATTTAATGTACACATGCTGAAGACATTCTTGACTCAAACTAATATATACAGAGAATGGTCAAATGAACCAGTGGTCTAAGTCTAGGCCTTAAACCTGCCTTTGAGATGGATACTAGCAAGCCAAAATTTCTTTGTCAAGAAATTTGGATTTAAAAGTCAAATAATCCCTTTAAGTTAATTTGTTTTTAAGTGAAATAAAACCATCAAATTCCTGGCACCGTCTTATGTTTCAATACATATCATATCTTTCATGCCTTAAAATAATTGAATGGGCAGATCATTAATTGAATTTCAGATGAACTAGATATTCTCCATTCTCTCCACTGATTGGATAACATCTTATTCATCACTTTCTCTTTCTACACTTCATTTTCTCCTGTAAGATGAAAATTATGTAAGAAGATAAATAAAATATATGCAAACATATTTTTTGTGTGTTTTGGGGGTTTTTTGTTTTTGTTTTTAAAGACTTTATTCATTCATGAGAGACACAGAGAGAGTGAAGCAGAGACACAGACAGAGGGAGAAGCTCCATGCAGGGAGCCCGACTTGGGACTCAATCTGGCTCTCCAGGACCAGGCCCTGGGCTGAAGTCAACGCTAAACCACTGAGCCACCCAGGCTGCCCTTTTCTTGTGCTTTGGAAAGGAATATTGCATAAGCCAAATACAATAATATATATGCACACAAATGTACACATTCTTACACATACAAATATATTTATTTATTTAAATCAGTGTCTCTTTGGTTTCCAAATCCTCATTTTCCCATTACTAGTTTTCTCATATCTCTTCTCATATTTTAGCAGAAAAACGATGGCAAACATTAAAAAGTTCTCTATTCCATTTTCTCTTTGCCTCTTATTTCTTTCTTTTCCTTTCCTTTAACTTTTCCTCTATTGCAGCCTTCAAATACCTTCCCAGTTTATTACACAAAGAACAAAAGCAAAATAGAAAGCTCAAAGACAAATAGGCTTTCCTGTGATTTTCATTTATGAACCTCTGAAGTCATTATGCAGTTGAATAAAATGGGAGCAGCATCCTTGTAAAATGTTCTATTAGCTTGTTGATGCTTTTTGGCTAGAGATGACTCTTAAATATTGATGACAATTATAATCTACTTCCTATGCTTTTTTTTTTTTAGAATTCAAGATTTGGTAGCGGCATGAATATACCAATATCAGATAGATTTGTTAATTCCCCTTGACATAAGTAAAGTCTGGGATAGCAAGATGTTTTAAAGATCATCAACAATATGATCAATACAGATTGCCAAAATCAATTCTGGAGTCTGACTCTGCCTGCTGTGAGCAGTTGTCACAATGTTCTTTGAGAAAATTGGCAAGAAATGATAAGGATTCTGTCAACAGACACCCATCAATAGAAAATAATCCCCCTGAAGAAATATTGCACTCTTTTTTGCCTTTTCCATACAAATAGGTCATAAATAGAAAGTCTGGTTAAAACTTATAATTAATCAAGTTGATATAAAAGACCTTATATATTTGTTATAAATAGATTAAAAACATGAGGTGGGAAAATGTATTTCTCAATTTATAGAGTATTTGGGAACTCAGAAGCAGTACCTACTATATCAAATGCATTTGAAGTCTCTATAAGAAATTTTTGAGTTCAATGAGATCCCTTTTATAGATATGAAGTTTAACATTTTGAGTAGCTTGTTGATTGACTTTGGTGAGAATCATTTTTCTTAAATTCCATAGGTTTACCACACCTAAAAGGAGCTAGATATTTGATTGGCTACAGCATTTCTGGTTTCACAGTTTTCCCAAATTTTTCAGTTGATACCTAAGGATCCTAGGAGTTTATGAGTGTCTTCAAGATGTCTGTGAAATTCCTAAATCAAATAAAACTTTTGTGTGTGTGTGTGAGTCCATATTTATACTGCTTTCAGAGACAGCAGAGACAGAAATCCTAACAATTGCCTGACATACCAAGATATCTATGAATTTAAAAAAAAAAAAGGAAAAGGAAGGAAGGAAGGAAGGAAGGAAGGAAGGAAGGAAGGAAGGAAGAATGAAAGAAGGAAGGAAAACAGTTGCCTGGAACAAAATGATTTTTTTAAAAATTGAATAACGTAACCCTACCTAAGCATTTATTTATTTAAAAAATAAATGTGCCTATTATGTGCCCATCATTGAACTATAAAAATAACGAAAGCTCCACACTTAAAAGAACTTATATTCAAGTGACAGGTGAAAGAAAATAAAGTATGTCAAGTTTTATGTGATGCAAGTCTAATGTATAACCCTCTAAAAACTTTATCCATTTTGCAACTATGGTATTAGGAAACAGTATAAAATTGTTATACGTATAAAAAGGCTTTCTTTTTTAGCAAATAGTTTCTTATATCCTCTAGCAATTCCATAACAATAGAATCAATGCCTTGTTTTAAAGAGTTGCCTCTTTTCTGGGCACTAATGACATTTGAGCCAGATAATTCTGTTATGAGGAGCTGTCCTATATATTTGTTTAGCAGCAATCCTCTCCTGTACCCACTAGATGCCAGTAGTGTCCCCATCCCCAGTTGTTATAACTAAAAATATCTCTAGAAATTGCCAAATGCCCCCTGGGGGTCAAAAATAACTGCTGTTGAGAACCATTACTCTGAAGGATGCATCTGTCAATAGTTCAAGCCAATGGCAAGGTATGTAGTGATAAATGCAATGTTTTAATTGTCATGGAGAACTTCACATGTCTTAAAGAGAACCCAATCTTGAGGGAGTCAAATCTGGAATCCATCAATCTACAAAACATCTACTAAAAATACATACCTTGTCCTTGAAAGAAGTTTTTCTCTTTCTTTCCCATTTTCTTTTTCTTCCTATTTGCTTAATTATCTGTTGCCAGCTTTTCTTTCACACCTAAGTTCATAGAGGACCAATGTCACAGATATTCTCTTAAACAAAACTGGCTTTGTAACAATAAAATTTGTCTGTTTAAAATGTAACTAATATCGGAGATATTTACCTAAAGAAGTATTAGTAAATAGTATCTAGAAATGCAAGAAAATAGCTAAAGGAGTAAAACTTAAAGAAATAAAGATAAATATAGATTTGTTGGTATTTTTCTTTCCTTGAAGGTTAAAATTTCTAGTTATTTCAGAAATTCTGAGCATAGCAGTAACAGTCTCTTTTGATTGTCATTGTCATCCTCGTAATGGAAACACCTCACCTTCATTTCCAGAAAAAAAGAAAATGATGCAGTATTAAAATGAATAGAAGAAATGAAGACCGCCAATTTAAGTAAAAAATAAACTATTGGGACTGCATCAAAATAAAATGTTTCTGCACAGTGAAGGAAACCATCAACAAAACTAAAAGGCAATCTATAGAATAAAAGATATTTGCAATGACATATCTGATAAAGAGTATCCAAATATATAAAGAACTTATAAAACCCAACACCCCAAAAACCCAAATAATCCAATTTAAATGGGCAGAAGACATGAACAGACATTTTTCTAAAAACATACAGATGGCCAACAAACACATGAAAAGATGCTCAAAATCACTCATCAGGAAAATAAAAATCAAAACTGCAATGAGATATCACCTGACACCTGTCAGAATGACTAAAATCAACAACACACAAAACAACAGGTGTTGGTAAGGATGTGGAGAAAGGGGAGCCCTCTTACACTGTTAAAGGAACACAAACTGGTGTAGCCACTCTGGAAAACAGTATGGAGTTTCCTCAGAAAGTTAACAAAAAAAACTACCAATCACACTACTAGGTATTTACCCAAAGAATACAAAAATACTAAGGCAACGGGATATATGTACCCCAATATTCACAGCAGCATTATCTACAATAGCCAAATTCTGTAAACAGCTCAAGTGCCCATAGACTGATGAATGGATGAAGAAGATATGGTACACACACACACACACAGTGGAATATTACTCAGCCATAAAAGAATGAAATCTTGCCATTTGCAATGACATGGATGAAGCTAGGGAGTATTGTGCTAAATGAAAGAAGCACAAATACCATACGATTTCACTCTTCTATTGAATTTAAGAAACAAATAAACAAGCAATGGGAAAAAGAAAGAAAGAGAGATACAGAGGCAAACCAATAACAGACTCTTAACTATAGTGAACAAACTGATGGTTACCAGAGGCGAAGTGGATGGGTAGGTGGGTAAAATAGATGATAAGAATTAAGGAGTGTACCTGCTGTGATGAGCACCAGGTATTATATGCAAGTGTTGAATCACTGTTTTGTACATCTGAAACTAATATTATACTGTATGTTAACTAATTGGAATTCAAATAAAAACTTAAAAGCCAAACAAAACAAAATAAAAACGATCTTTTACATAGGTGACAATAAAGATATACTCTTCCTTTTGGAAAAAAAATACTTAAAATGGAATAGGGGCAGGGAAAAGAAAGAAGTTAGGCAAACAGGATAGAAGATAAGAAAAAAACTAGTTGTAAAATAGGAATAAAGAGTTCAGGAAGATGGAAATTATCTTTTTTTTTTAAAGGAGGAATAAGTGAAAGCCTATGCTAGCAAAGAGAAAGAAAACTGTATTCATAGAAGAAAAATGAGTTTCTAAAGTAGTAAATTACAAAAATTTACTACTTGTTCCCATACTGGTTTGCAATAACATCTGAGAGCAAGGGGGACAGAAAAGATGGTGCCACAGGTTAACAGGAAGTAGGTAACTGTCAGAAAAAAAGATTTAATAGATTCTTGAATCGGATCTTTCAATGTCTATTTAGACCTTATTCTATTTAGTAAGGCTAGGGATTTAAAATATTTATTTCCTGAATTCCCTGGCAACTGGGCTTTCTGGATGTGACATATTCTATTAGTTGTTACCATACAATATCTAAAAGGCACAAGAGAGAGGTCATCTTCCTGTAACCAGTGACTGTTAAGCAGTGGGCAAATCCCACACTCCAGTGTCTAGTTGCCAGGCTTGCTGGTGGGTGGTCTTTGCAGCAGTGGCAGTGGCAGGAGCAACAGGAACAGCTGCAGATTCCTGACATTTGCATCATAGCAGCATAACTTTCAAACCAATGATGCAGAGGCAGCCTCCTGAATTCTATTTGACCAGAACTTCTAACAAGTTTGAAGCATTTAATTCCCTAGAAGAAATCCTTTTCAGTTTAAAATATCTAAAGTGACACGGAAATTAGGCAACATGGTCAAATGACACTGAAGGGTTAAGATCATGACTATGAAGAGAACTCTGAATGCCAATTGAAACATCTAGAGAGCATTTTAGCACACTAATGAGAGCACAGACCCAGTTATCAGGAATTAAAGAATATAATTCAGAAAGAATGCTATAAGTTAGAGAAAACAAACTTGAACTTGGATAAAAAAGATGTGCGCCATACCTGGGTTGAGGCATATCCTAGCCATGGAACATAAGTAAGTTCATTAAATCTCTCTCTCTCCCTCACCGTGAATTCTTGGCTCTATCTGCTTATCTCTGAGGATCTCTCTCTCTCTCTCTCTCTCTCTCTCTCTCTCTCTCTCTCTCTCCTTCTCAATGGGTGAGAGACTTCTGACAGCTCTAAACTCACAATAACCCAGCAGCCATACATAAATTGCACAGAAAAACTCTGATTCACCCTGGTTGGTTCACCTGCCCACTCTCGGATTAATCTGTTTTCAAAAGGGGCTTGTGTGCTATTTTTCAGGTTTTGTCAGGTGCTCTCCGCTTTGATTGGTAGCCTAAGTAAAACCATGTTAGCAGGGGAACAAATTTCTGCAAAAAGAGGGAAATACTATTACCACATGAATGAAGGAAAGGATGATGCTGGAATAAAAACCAACAGAATTCTTTTACAAGGAATAAGGAAGCAGGGAGAAAAGAAAACACTACTGCCTTGAGTGAGATTACATTGTAGGATGTTAAGATATTGAGAAACCTGATATGTATAGACTTGGAGAAAAAAGCATTTCAGAGGAAGGAATGTAATTTTTTAATGGAAGGAAGACGAAACATATCCTCAAAGTTTCTAAACGGTTGGGGAGGTAGAGAGCCACTTTAGAAAATAAAGCAAACAACATGCTCACCTAAATATATATCTATGACTTGTCACAGATTATTATATATGTTATATATATATATATATATATATATATATATATATTACACACACACACACATATATATATGAATAGTCTAGGAACACTTGAAGTAGAGAGGAAAAAAGCTGAATGTTTCTTTATTATTCTTAAAAGAAAACAAGATCTTTTGCTGAGATTTAGGCTTTAGTCATCCAGATTAGAACCTTACGATAGAGGAAGAGGTTTACTTTTAATTTCATTTAGACACTTTATGTTTTCAATTTCTAGACGATTATATACTACATTTATTAAAAATAAATAATGAGGGTCACTTGGGTGGCTCAGTTGGTTAAGCCTCTGCCTTCATTTCAGGTCATGACCTTCAGGTCCTTGGATCAAGCTGGTTGAGCCGGGAGCCTGCTTCTCCCCCTGCCTCTCTCCTTACTCTTGCTCTTTCTCAAATAAATAAATAAATAAATAAATAAATAAATAAATAAATCTTTAAAACAACAACAAAAGATGAAGGAGCCAGATTAAAAGGTGAAGCATTTCTGAACAATGATAAGAAACAATGAGTGGCTGTTTCAGTGCAAATCACAGCACAACGTTACATAACATCACATGTGAACTCAAGGAATTTTACCCCTAGCATTGGCCTTGATGACTCAAGGGGAGTTCAAGAAACAGATGCCACTGGAAATGAATGCTGTCCTTAGAGGAAAAATCCAGGTTTTAATTGGGGAAAGGGGGTGGGAAGGGCAAGGGAGACAAGTCGAGGACAGAAAGACATGAAAACAGGGGTGCAAACGGGTGGCCCATGTAGTGTGTGTTCATTTTGATGCTTTTATCCTGGCCTTGCACTTCCTTATTGCTCAAAATTTCCATAACTGTCTCCATTTGTTCCCTCAGTTCCGCTACCTACATGGTCTCTGAACGCACTATAGACTTCTGCAATTCTCCGTCCAGACTCTCTACCGTAAGGATTGCTGTCGCAAAGCTAATTCACCGGAAGGCAACTTTGCCATTAAAGGATAAAATTACGAATAAATCAAAGATGGATGTTCATTAACAGGATCTAGTGAACCATAAAAAATGAATAACAAAATTATACAGAATTTTATTGCAAAATGCAAGACGTTTGAATACTTTTCAACTGTGGCAATACTGTGCAAAGAAGTGATTTTATTTTGTGGATTTTGCCTAAAAACATGTCTTCAAAATCTTTCATTCATAGTATTATATTATTTTGTTTTTGTTTTTTGTTTACTAGGATGCATGTTTGTAAGCGAGCTTTGCCTTGCTTCGTCAAAGCACTCTACGCTGTTGTTTGTTCTTGGCATATTGTCACATGTCCATTGATAAACATTCCAAAATTCTATGTGACACCTGAGTTCAGAGCTCTGCCCCACTGTTCAGATCATTATGAGGCTAAGATTCATATAATATGAAAATGGTAGTAGTACACCAATAGAGAAATGAGACCGCACTGTCAGCTGGTTGAAACCAACAAACTGTCAAACCAAATGGTCAATCAGTAATTATTATTATTTTTTAGCATTTAAAACAAAATCATCTTATGGGCAAGAAGTTATCCAACAAAAATGCTTGTGACAAAGATGAAGTTTTTATTTGCATTACTTCTTTCATGCTCACAACAGTTCCCTGCTCATTATAGATTTTTCCACTTACAGATGAGCATTACTAGACAGAGGGGTGGACCCAGTAAGCAAAATTGTCCACGATCCCTTAATTTTGTCTCCTAATCCTTTGCTTTCCATTTAGAACCCATGCTGTGTGGACAGTGAGGGAGCATAAAGTCTGAGTTAAAAATTTAGCTTTAAAACCTCTTCTCTCTCTCTTCTCTCTAGAATATAAGCTATGATCTCAAAGAGTTCCGGGCTTCGATTCAGGATATCTGAATCCTTCAATTCTATTCTTGGGAATCTATGCTATGAATTGTGCAAAATAGAATAAGCTTTATGAGTAAAGACAATTAAAGCAACATTATAATGGAACAGAATTAGGGGAAATTAAAATTTCCAGCCATAAGGGAATAGATAAGCAAACAGTGATAAGAAGACACCATGGAACCATTAGAAATGTTTATGGAGACATAAAAAAGTAAGTTAATACAGTAACTAAGTAAAGCAGTACAATGTATAATAAACAGTATGTAAATGAGTGCACTTTTTAAAAGTGATATTAAAATGGTGGCATTTTAATTAAAACTTTGTTTAGGTTATGGTGCAACAGGTTCTGCTTCCACTTTCAACTTTTCTATATTGTCAAGATTTTAAAAATAAAAATAATAAGATACAAGTAATAGTTATTAAAAAAATTAATTCTCAGAGTTTAGAACAATACCAGCTACCAGAAAAGTACCTAGGGCCTCATATGAGTTTTTTAAAATGAAGTAGGTAAAAGAGGGAGATCAAAAGCAGTGTACAAAAAAAAAATACACATATAAATGTCTTAAAATGGAGTTGATAGATACTGAGAAGGATAATGAGGTCAGTTGGGAAGAGGGGTGAAAATATGTTTTTTGGAGGAAACAAGTATATTTTCTGTTTTGTTCAAATTTAATATTCTACTACTAGATATTGAATACCTTACTGTCCATGCAAATAGAGAATATGTTGCTCAAAAACAGGTGTCAAAGAATTTGACTTTTTTTCTGTCCTTTACTCAGTCTGGCTATTGCTATTACCTAACTGCCATAAAGATGCACACTGCAAGGAAGATATTACAACTTTATGAGTTAAGATGAAATAAATTAAGATTTATTAAGTTCTTAGAAAATAGTCTGGTGCAGAATAAGCACTATTTAGGCATTTGTTATATATAAATACTTTACTTTTGAGTAGACAGAGATATTGCATTATAAAGTCTTTAAAAAGACTTTCCAATCCCCAAGTACCAGAAAGTAATTTGGCAATATTATACATTTTTTTCTAATGCATCAGAACAACCAATAAAAAACAAACAAACAATAAATAAGTACAAAGCAAGTAACTTTTTTATTTTGCATCATTAGACTCAAAAGATTGAAAATGGGCATATTCCAATTTGGATTTAAAAAAAAATAAGAAGGCACACTATCTTTAAAGCTACCATAAATTACCAGCTTAATAGATTACAAGGAATGTGTGCAGCTATTTATTATTCCGTTCAGAAAAAAATACATATAGTTACCATGGCAACTACTAAATCTCAGAGTGTGTGTGCTACCTCTATGATATGATCACTTTTTGTAATACAGATATGAGTAATATATCATCTGGGCTCTGGCATTAAATGTTTTGAAATGCTTTAAAACACACACATTGCTGATATCCATATTCACTATTTTTGACTTCCTTAGCTCTCTGACATTAAATACCCTTTAAATTTTAACATTTTTGTGTTTCAAATATATTCTACATGCAAAATCACAAATTTCAAATCTCTGAGAATTGTGCAATTGGAGTCAATCCCCCAAATTTTTCAATGCCTTGTAATTAGCTTTCCATGAACACTGTAGAAAGGAATAAAAGGAAGATTTTTCCTAAAGTTTTTAAATGCAGTTTCACCTTATAATAAAAATTAGACCTTCTGTAAGAAAACAAAATTCTTATTAAAACAAAGAAAAATAACAATTTGTATTAAAAATTGGCCAAGAGGGGCACGTGGGTGGCTCATTCTGCTAAGCAACTAACTCTTGATTTGGCCTCAGGTTATGACATCGGGGTTGTAAGATCAAGCCCACAATGGACTCCATGCTGGGCGTGGAGCCTGCTTAAGATTCTCTATACTTCTCCCTCTATTCCTCCCCACCACTGCTTGCATACATGCTCTCTAACAAAAAATGGAAAGAAAAAAAGAAAGAAAGGAAAGAAAGAAAGAAAGAAAGAAAGAAAGAAAGAAAGAAAGAAAGAAAAGAGAGAGAGAGAAAGAGAGAGAGAAAAAGAAATTGACCAAGATACTGTTTTTCACATCTCCATACTCTTGTTAGATTTAATGCAGGATCAATTTATGAGACACCTAAATTACAATATAGAAGTGCAACATTTGTTCAGAGTTTTATTAAACGAAATATGAACCCCTGAGGTGAAACTGTGCCTTAGAAAGTGTTGGGACATAAAGTCATATCTCACCAGCTGATTAAGCTGAAGCTTCAATAAAATATTGACTCATGTTTTGTCATCTGTCCGTGGATGTCTATGAAAAAACTCAAAGGGAGGTTATACTCTCTGAAAATTTTACCAGGTAAATAAGAGGACTTAGACTTTTAGGGTTGCTGATGGAATCTGTTTCATAAAAATTTTCCTAACTGAAATATGGTTAACTTCTTTTTCTTCCACCCAAAATTAAGCAGGAGCAAGGATGACCAAAATGAAGTAGACATTTCACAATTTACAAGATGATTTTAAAAATTATAGGTGTTTGGGACTCCTGGGTGGCTCAGCGGTTGAGCATCTGCCTTTGGCCCAGGGCGTAATCCTGGAGTCCCGGGATCAAGTCCTATGTCGGGCTCCCTGCATGGAGCCTGCTTCTCCCTCTGCCTGTGTCTCTGCCTCTCTCTCTCCCTCCCCCTCTCTCTCTCTCTCTCTCTCACTGTCTCTCATAAATAAATAAAATATTAAAAAATAAATAAAAATTATAGGTGACTTTTGAGTTGTGCTACTCTTTTGTTTGATTTTTCCAACTTTCTCACAAAGAAGGAAAGGCTTTATTACACATAATTTTTAATGGAACTAAGTTTCATTAAAATAATAATAATCAGTATTATTAAGGAGGCATTTGGATGCTACACCAAATTTTCTTATTTTCTGCCATGCCAATTAACTGCAATGCCTATTTATCTCACTTTGCTACTGGAAAAAAAAAATGTCACTTTTATTTTTTTAGTAACAATGTGTGTGTATTTTTGTGTGTGTATTCACATATATGTATGTGTGTGTGTGGAGAGAAAGAGGAAGAGAATGAGATTTAAGTTCCACCTTCAAAATCATATTCTTAACAAAGTTTGCATTGTTTTATAGTTAACCAATGTTTTTGACAGATGTGTAAATTTGAGGAAGAAAGAAAATAGGCATTTGAGGTATAGAAAGCCCTGTACCAAGGTTGCTTGATTCTAGTGCTCTGGCAGCTTTTTCCCTTTCAGAATTCCATAAACTTATTTTTCTTGCATTTGTCTAACAATTAATAGCTCGTATCATGTTTTTGTAGACATGGTTCCTTGTGCTCCTTACAACACCTCTGTGAGGGGACAGAGTTCCCAGTATTTATTTTTTATTTCTGTTTACAAAGACTTAAAGAGGTTACTATAAGAGGAGAGAGAAGGATAGAATCAGAGATGGTGGATAAAGATGGGGGGAAGTAATAAAATTAAAAAGAAGAAAAGGTAATAAAATGAGAGGGAAAATGATTTCTCAAGCCTTTAGCAAATGGAGACAAATGATTAAGCCACAAGACATAATAGCAGGAAAAGCAAGGAAGCAACTAGGTGTCGGAAAACAGAAGAACCACATGATAGCCTTCAGGTCTTTGCTTGAAAGCATGTTGAGAAAAGTAGCCGAAAATCGGAGGTGTTCTGCCCTTTTCCAGAACCAGGTGAACGCAGGGGCCAGCACTGAGAGGCCAGAGCGGCAGAAGCAGGACAGCTTGTGTGAACTATCAACCTGATCCGCCAGGGCTCTACTCCAGGATAAGACCCCATATTGAGGAGAAATTTAAGAGAATGGAATAAATATTGAGGAGGAATTAGGACAACAGACACAGATGAAGAAAGGGACTGAGTGAATCAAGTGTGACTTTCAACAATTTATTCAACCTCCTCATGCATTAGTTTCTTCATCTGTAAAATGAGTAAGAAGAGTACCTACCTTGAAGTTTCTGTTCATTAAATAGGTTAATACATGCAAAACACTCAAGTCAGTGGCTGTCACATAGTAAGTAATCAATAGATGTTAGCTAATATTATCTTAGATAACCTGAGGGAAAATAGCCTCAGACACCCCAAGAGCTATATTGAAAACAGCAAAGTGGAGATAGGATATTTCTACAAAATACTGCAGTATTTTGCAGTAGCCATGAAATAGCCAACCACGAAAAATGATCCAGTGTTCTGTGGTGGATCAGTTAGATGCCTGCCAGTTTATAAACTGCAATCACAGTTCAGAGGACATCCCATCATGGTGGGGAGGAGGCCTGTTAAGACTCAAAAAACTAAACTCCAAGTCAGAATTTGTTAGAGAGGGGTGAGATAAGATCAGTAGAATACAAAGGCTTTAACTGGAAATAAAGGTGGGGCACATGAATGTGAAAATTAGTCACAAAGCGCTGAGTTTTAAGTAATCAGAACCTGCTAGATACTGCAAATGATGATGAAAATTGAGAAAAGATGGTAACTTTAAACAAGAGAAAACATTGGCTCTCCTCAGAACGCACGAGATATTGTCTAACATTGAGTTGGTTTCAATGAAAAGGCTTCATCTGGGTGGGGGGACAGTTTCTATGAGTAGAGTGATATGGATTTAGACACCCAAGTTGTCTTTATAATTGAAGGTTGTGGAGAGACGGCAGCCTTTGAGAGGACTCAAAAGCCTGTATTAGGGAATTAGGATGCACACTACCCACAGGAGCTATACAAGATTAAAATTTAAAATGGGAAAGATCTGATTGTCAAATATCACAAATTGATCTTATACTACCATGAAGACGATAATGACCTACTTATAACTCTTCATCTGTCCTCTCCCCTCCCTATCCAGTAATAAAAACCAAGAGAGCATATATTGACTGTCAGTCATACCAAGGTCCACAATCAAGGGATCACAAGGTGGGTGTGGAAGTTGACTGAGTAGGAGGGAAATGAGGGATTACCAAGACAAGGGGCATTGGAAGAGGGGAAGATGTACAAGGAGGGCACATGAAAAAGGACTATGGAACTGGGTTAAATTTATATAATAATTTTATAGTATCAGATCATTTTGATAATTCTGTTTATAAGGCAAACTCAATTTTCAATATTTCTTAAAAAATGTGACATTTACAATTAAAAACAAAACTTGAAAAAGACTCTGAATATTACATAGCACAGCATAATATCCATTTTTGTAATTGGATATTATGCTTTTAATAGAATCTTAGATTTTAGAGTCAGAAAATATTTTAAAGAAAATGAAAAAAAAGTCCAATTCAATCCTTATACCTCCAATTCTCATTTCACAGGCTAATATACAGAAAGCCAGAGTCACACAGCTTGTACAAAACCTGGTAGCTATGTATAATAGAGTGGTGATGAGAATCTGAATCCCCAAATCACATAACAGTCCCCAAAATTAACTCCAAGATCATTTTTCCCCCAAATTGTAGGACTCATACAAGGATTATAGTTAACTAAAATTCATGTTTTCTTTCATTTTAAATTGTAATGTCCATTTACCAAGTAAATACTATCAGTTATTGGCTTTTTGTTTACTTAAGTAAAAATATACTTTGAGAGTGAAAAACATGCATGAATATATCAAGTGCTGAATCCCGTCTTTACAAAGCTTTGAAAATACAATTCTACTACAATATAACACCTGGTATAAACAAGTTTATTTGTACTTATATATTTATCAAAATCAGTTAAAGATTGTACAGCATTGTTTTTGGTACTATCATGAATCTCCTGTGGCTGCTGTCTCTGTCACTACCTGTAACTAGAAAAACACACACATCAAAAATCTATCCTTATCTATCTACATATGTAACATTTGAAACCCACACTGTCTAGCACTTATACATATCAAATATTTAATCCTCATGAAACTTTGTTTTATTAACACTTTTTTTCCATACTAGAAAACATCATTATTGGGAAGTATATATAGTCAGTTAATTTTGAGGTAGAACTAGTTCCTTCAATTCCAAATAATTTTCTTATGTTTTTAAAAATTATATTATTATAACATTTATAAAATATATATAATAAATGAGATAAAAATAAATGAAATCTCATGTAACCCCTGCCCATTTTATCAAGTCTTATATATATGGCTATCTTGCTTTAGTTCTTTCTTTTTTGTCTACATACCTTATATTTGAAGCATCTTGTATGCACTTCTCCAATCAAATTCTCTCTCATTTTTCCCAAAGGTAATCACTCTCTTAGATTTTGTGTTTATCATCCATGAGCATATTTTTATACATTTACACTTAGTAGTTTTAAAGCATAAATCACATAAGTGTATGTTTTCCAAATGTGTATGTATGATATCATCCTTCACATACCACTTTTTATACTTTATATTATTATGATTTATCTCTGTTGATATATTCAGCACAAGTTTTACTTTAAGATTTTTCTTTTGGTATGACATCAAAGCAAAACAACAAAAGCAAAAATCAACAAGTGGGATTACATCAAATTAAAGAGCTTATGCACAGCAAAGGAAACAATCAACAAAATGAAAAGGCAACCTAAAGAATGACAGAAAATACTTGCAAACAATATATGTGTTAAAGGGTTAATTTTCAAAAATTTAGAAGGAACTCCTACAACTCAATAGAAAAAAAACCCCCAAGTGATCCAATTTAAAAAATGGGCAAAGGACTTGAATAGAATTTTTAAAAGGAAGACATACAGATGGCCGACAAGCACATGAAAAGGTGTTCAACATCACTGATTATCAGGGAAGTGCCAGTCAAATCCACAATCAGCTATCATCCCATATCTATTAGAATAGCTATTTATTTATTTATTTATTTATTTATTTATTTATTTATTTACTTGATATATTTTTATAAGTGATACTTTTTATTATTATGAATACCAACAGTTGAAGAAATTGGTTTTTCATTATGGTCAATATATTCCATTCGTTTGTTTTTTGTTTTTTTAGAGAGAGGCAGAGATAGCAGGTCAGGGAGGGGTAGAGAGAGAGGGAGAGAGAGAATCTCAAGCAGACTCTGTGCCTACTGGGGAGCCCAACCTGGGGTCTCACAACCCTGAGATCATGACCTGAGCCAAAATCAAGAGTTGGATGCTTAACTACCACCCAGTTACCCCTCTTATTCTTCAGACAGACTATTCTCATCTTTGAAGAGGTTTTTGCTTAGAGTATTTTTACTTCCATTACCAAAGGGAAAAAATTGATAACCGTTATATCCAATTACCTTGCTCACTGATGATCACAGCAGTAGAAACTGTATATGCTGTCTACCAAAGCTGAAGACGGTTATCATTTAGAAATAGAGATTAGAACTAACTCTAGTGGCTCATAATCACATAGTTGGCTTTCTCTTTTTGTATCTACCCTTAGACAGTAAAAGTAGCCTGGTCATCTAAGAGAACCTTTAATAAATATTCACAGTAATCTCTATGAGATGGAACATAGATTTTTATTTTCTAAAAATGCTATTTATACCCTAGGAGTTAATAAAGTGATTTGCAATACTTAAATTACAGGAAAAGAACCCCTGTTTTCAAGTCTATCCACAAATCACAGGATTAGTATGCACAAAATAAAAAATTGATACATAAACACATGTAAAAATGTTTGTGGTGCATTATTCTACTTCCCAAGGTTAGGGATGATGCAGACATGCCACAGTGTTTTATATTTCTACTGTTCAGATCATATTAATTAGAACATCATTTGGAAAACATTATTTATATTTGTCTTATGTTAAACTTTATATATATAATATATTTACCACATTATCCATTGATTTATTAATGGACACTTAGGTTGTTTTTATGTCTTGGTTTTTGCAAATAACGCTGCAATAAAAATCAGAATGTGGATATCTCTTTGATATAATGATTTAATTTCCTTTAGATAAATATCTAGAAGTGGAATTGCTGGATCATATGTTTTATTTTGAATTTTTAGAAGAACCAATGCACTATTTCCCATAGTAGCTGCACCAATTTATATTTCTACTGACAATCCACAAGGGTTCCCTTTTCTTCACATCCTCACCAGTGCTTGTTATCTCTAGTTTTTTTTTTTTTTTTTAGCAAATCTAATGTATGGCATGGTGACTACAGTTAACAATACTGTATACTTGAAAGTTACTAAAAGAGTACATCATAAATGTTTTCTCCACAAAAAAGGGAAAAAAGTAATTATGTAAAATGACTGGTATGTTAACCTTATTGTGATAATCATTTTGTATCATTTTGTATGCATGTACATGCAATCATTTTGTATGCATGTATCAACTCATCCCATTGCACACCTTAAACTTACACATGTTATATGTCTATTACATCTCAGTGAAACTGGAAAAAATAATTTATATATTTCCAGGTGGTTGCATAAAGCACAAATGTATTCATTTTACCTGCTGCCTAATAGTCCATTGAGCAAATTTACATATTTATACTTCTATAAGTGTACATTCAGATGCTGGGACTTTTCACTACTATAAATGAGGCTACAAATGAATACTCCATTAAATGATTCCTGGAATATTTCTGCAGTTTTTTCCTTCCATTACATTTATAAATCCAGATTTGAACTTTCTAGGTCAGAAAGCAGAGGCAAATTCAATTTCTATAGAAATGGCCAAATTATTCTCTCATTTGGCTTTACAAACTAACCCTCAGTTCTTTCATTGTTTTCTTTAAACATCATAATTTAGACCATGTAAGCTTTATGCCATAATTCAAAGTGTATGGTTCCATTTTAACACTATATTACACTATATGAACCGCCTTTTAAATATGTCTTACAAATTAGTGCTTATTTCCTACTAGCAGAGGACAAAGATAGGGATGATAGATTAAGACATGTCTTTAGAAAAAAAAAGACAAGTCTTAGAATTTATGATATATCAGGGTTGTAATAGAATTGAAAGGAAATAACAAATCTAGAATTTTTTTCTGGGTACACTTGCAGAAACAGTAAAAACAGACTTCTTGGCTATAATTATTTTTATTATGTCTTGTCTTTCAGTAGTATTGTCTTTTTTTTTTACATAATGGAAGACAATTCAAAAATAAAATAGAGAATGCAGAAATATACCTTACATATGACTCCACATAAGTTTTGTATATATTAAAGCACTCATTAATCATTACAATGTTTTATATTGAGTCTGTACTTAATATTCAACTCTGTAAAAAAAAAATATTCAACTCTGTAACCAAAAGCAAAGCTAGCAAGAATTTGATTTTCATATATAAAATAAAATTGTAATTTTTTTCTCCCATGTTTCTCTTTTTGATGATATGTTTTTTAAAATGAGTACTTGAAGAATAAAGTTGTAGACCACATAGGCACTTCTTTCTGCTTAAAAGAGATAGAGGAAAAAAAAAAGAGAAAAGCATAAACCAAAGCACAGTTTTCACAAGTGCTCTGAATAAAGCAAGATGCTGCAAAGTGCTACCACATTAACTCAATATTCTAGGCAAGTTTTATTCAAATAATTTTTTCTACCTCACCTTACTAACTGCTCAAAGACCTATATGCATATTTTTTCTCTAAATTATCTATTCTATTCAGATCCCATCCTTTAAATATCTTGAAGTGATTGTAATAGCAAATTGCTGATTTCTAAAAGCTAAATCAGCAATAGTTTCAGTGGTGTACTGTCATTACGCTAGAGACTTTAGACACTGAGGCAGATGTTTAGGACATAGAAGTATTATTGCCTTTCTTTCCATTTAATATAATTGTTCATTCAAGAAAGCCCATCATCTGTTATTTTTTAAAAAATCTATGCAATGCATTGCTTTAAATGTTTTTGCCCTTCTGTTTTGCCAAAAATAATTGTTCTTAACTAGCAACGCAAATGAAGCCATCGAGTCTCTCACCACCCTTGCATTATCCATTAAATTAATTGTCTACTGTTCTCTATTCTTTTGTTTTATTATCAAACCACAAAGGAAAGGCTGATCTTGCCCTCTCCTCCATTCATAGCGTAGGTGCCATTTATCCCATGTCAGGTATGCAGAATTAGTGCAACGATTTTAAGTCGTATTATAAAAAGAGAAAAATAAATGCTTTAAAAATATCAAAAGAGTCAATGACTTGTTACAGAGGAATGTACTACAATTTTTTAAAATCTCAAACTAGGAATATATATGCAAGGAGCACAAAAGAGGGTGCATAGTATCTTGAGATGGTTTTCATAGCAACAGTTTGTGGAATGGATGAAATGTTTATCTTTCATTCCTTTGGATTAAATAGTAATGTTAAAATAAACATATCAAAGTTTGAATATTTTCTTATATTTTTCATCTTCAATTTCATCTTCAATTTTCATCTCAATTACCCACACAAAGAAGTACTCATAATGCTTAAAATTTTTCACAATAGAAGTTGAAAGTAAGTGGAAAGCTTATCTCTTTAACTCATGCATCTTTAGTTATAAATATTTTTAACTTTTGGCTTGATTGTGAAATGAACAACTCATTTTATACGTAGCTAATTTCACAGGGCAGGAAAATTGCTAAAAATAACAATTTAAAAATTATTTTTTCCTCTTTGGAAAGACTATTTCAACATTTATTTAATATAGGGTAGTTTATCAATTATTTTTAATTTTAGAAGTGTTAAATAAGATTCTAAGGAATCTAGAGTACTAGCCCTACTTATGTCACTAACAGTGTATTTTAGGAAAATGACTTAGTGCCTCTATTTTTAAATGTATAAATATTGCAAATGTAGACTTCGGTAACATCGATTTGAAGATTCGGAGTAGGTTCTTTGGCACAGTCATAATTACAGAGTGTGCACTTGGTGGTGGGAGAAGGCGAGATGCCAAAGGGTTGAAGGAGCAGGAGTATAGGACCCAATGCCAGTACCCAGTTTCACAGCCTGGACATTTACAAAGAGCCTTCTAATCTTGACTTTCAGACCAAAGTGACAGGATTCAGACAAATCTCTGTAAAAATGTCCCCTTTTTAGACTTCAAATAATATCAATATGAAATGAAGGTGTTTTTAATGGATTGGATATGTTTTGTACTGCTGTAAGAAAAACATAGACATATATATCTACTTTTTGTGGAAGTGAAAAGCAGATAATAACAAAATATCCCTTCCTATAATAACAAATATGGTGATAGGAACACATCCTTGTTAATATCTAATGAACTCAGACAGCCATATAACATAGACTCCTCTCTTTTTCCTTCATCTTAAATTTATTCTCTATTTTTGTAGTCTTTACATAAATTTATGCACCTAACTGCTGTTGTGATGATACCATTTCCTTGTGGTCAATAGGGGATCTTACATGATCAAAATCTCCACTACTGTTATCTTCTCCTCAAAGGAATCATACAAAAGACATGTTCCTACTTATTTCTTTACAATTTACTTCTACGTTCAGTCTACTCTTTTATGAAATATTTTTATCATAGAAACACATTTATCTTTGTAAATATCTTATTTCCCTTTTTCTGTCCAGATCTCCCATATTCACCTAGAAAAATGCCTTTCCCTTTTCTCTTCAACCTTCACTCCTTTATCACCCCCTCTACCCAAACAAATCTAATCTAGTCTAATGGTGCATAAAGCATGCAGTGTCAAAGAAATAGAAGTCTTATGTTCCATTACAATGAGACAAAACAGAATCGGTGTCATTGGTTTCTGTAACTCTGGCTACACCCAGGATCTTTTACATGCTCAGAGTAACTGTTCTCCTGCTTGCAGTTATTCATTCTTCTCATCACTCAGTGAACATTGCTTAAGCGCTATGCATTCACAGTGTGTTACCCAGTGGCAATGTGAGAAGAAGCCAGATACAGTTCCTGACCAAAGGATTAGGAAAACAAATACATTACAAAAGGACTCACTTTTCAACTTGGTTTATTTAAAAACATTTACTGTAGCAATACTGTTTAATTATGTTTTTCAGGGCAAATAAAGTTTACTAAGTCATATCACAGGCTAAATAGGTTGTGTGATAACTGGCAACTGTTTACATCGAAAAATATATTTCTGTAGCTCCGTTTTCATTAAAAAAATAGTCTGAATTCCAACACATTGCTTACAAATGTGGTTTTGGAACATAACTCATTTATTTGTAGCCTGCCTGTAATACTATCTGAACTTTAAGTTGAAGCTTTTCTTGGAAGGACTCAAAATACCTCCATGTGTAACATCACTGGGTCTTGTTTGTTTATACTCTGCCTTCTTTCACAAATGATTTGAAACAGTTTATACATATAAGAGAATAATAATGCAATATAAACAAGGTAAAGAGGTAAGTAAGACTAGGAAAAAAATGTAAATAATAGCAGAATCTAAGCCTGGAACCAGGGATCCAGGTGAGCCAGCACACGTGGGTAGATTGTGACTGCCAGCTGAGTTGTTGAAGGGGACCTTGAAAGGACATTGGGTACTTGTACAAAAGACTCTCCTTCGGAGTGTCTTCTGAGTTGCTGCCTGAGAGTGAATCCATATAGGCTTTGGAAATTTGGCAAGTAGATGAAAGGTTGGCATTCCTTCAGGAAAACTTAGAAGGCTTTGAAAATGATTCGTAAAACATGCAAAAATCATGTGTACCTAGAAATGTGAAACCCACTTTGCAGTGGCCTACAGAAAAATTTGGGAGCTTATCTCAATAAACCACTGGGGGGGTTCTCTCTAACACATAATTTTTTGTTTTCTTTAGTCCCTCAAATTTTATCATGCAAACATGACAAAGGTGATTAGGGGCTGGAAGACTTCTCAGAGCAGATATTTTCAGGGAGCTAACACGGATAAACAATAATATGAATTATGATGATACTATGGAATATTTAACCTTGGGTAAAATATTACAATGCTGAAACTTCCAGAAAGAATTAATTTCTAAAGTGTTAGCAAAGAGCTCAAATTATAGATTGCAAGATAGGATTTTTGGAAATCAAACGCCTAAGCTTAAGAAGTAATCTGCAAAAATACAGTTTCATTTTTGAATAGTGTAATTCTTTTCAACAAAGATGGTGGGAGCAATTGCCTTTTATGTCTCTTTTAAAAGTAAGGGACAAATTGGTCAACCGTATGTAAATAATATGATTTTTTTAAAGATTTTATTTATTTACTCATGATAGACACACACACAGAGAGAGAGAGAGAGAGAGAGAGAGAGAGAGAGGCAGAGACACAGGCAGAGGGAGAAGCAGGCTCCATGCCGGGAGCCCAACGCAGGACTCGATACCGGAACCCCAGGATCAGGCCCTGGGCAGAAGGCGGCCCTAAACTGCTGAGCCACCCGAGCTGCCCAATATGATGTCATTTAATCTTGAATTATCTTGTGAGCTAGAATAAGACAATTCATTGTTCCTATTTTACAAAGTCAAAATTGAACTGATAAAGAAAGAAGCTGCAGTTAAAGCAAAGGTGGGTGTTGTGCCAGGCATGTGGTACACATGACTTAATATTTGCTGACCAGTTGATTGTTTCATGGCTACACGTGTAACAGCTAAATCAAATTGTCCAATAGATTTAAGTAACTCAGCTTTTTCATAGGCATAATCACAAATCGCAGTGACAGAAATTTAAAATATTGATGTCTTCCATTTTCATAGCTGTCTTCATATAGCAGTCCCTAAACCCTAAATAGCTGTCAATCAAGTCTTAATGAATTTTGAGTGTCAAATAAAACAGTAAGTTTCTAAACGGAGTCACAACATATATACATCCCTTCCCTTGGCAGTGTTGAGGATCACTTTAGAATTTGCTTTGCCAAACTAATTACCGACTTAATAGGTGATGAACTTTTATAATATGCACAACATTCCTTAGCTTTTAAAATATATTTCACATTGTAACAAATAAGAGCATTTAACCCAATCATACTTTGAAATATTACTCCAAGGTTTCTATGAAAAACTTTTTTGACAAACTAAAAAAATAATTCTTTTTTACTTTTGCCCAAATATACTGGGGATCATTGTCCATATAAAATATAATAAATTCTTAAGAATATTTTAAAATACCTGCTTTAGTCCTTTTAGTCCTTTTTCCTTTTTCTTCATTAAACCTATAAAACTGAAAGTCAATTACACTGATGAAAAAAACCCTATATTTAAATTTCAGAATGCTACATAACAAACAAACAAAAACAAGCCCAGTGGAATTAGACTACTTAGTTCAACATTCCAACTGTACTGAAGTAAATTCTATTTAAGATGTATTTCTGAGCAATCTATAAAGCTGCTTTCAAATAAAACAATCATTTTAAGTTAGAGAAAGCATTAAAGATCAGTTTGTTTTACATAAACAGTTTTTTCTTTCTAAATTTCCATGCAAAATAGTACAAACACAAATGTTTCTACTGAAAATAGATGATAGAATATTGACTGACTCTGTTTTGTAGCTGGATATTTGTGTTATTATAATTAAAAGATCTAAATCTCTATTTGGGGGAAAATTCGTTGTGAGTGTAATCAATCAACAATATTTATTGACCATCTGTTATATTCTTAATACTGAACAAGTGGGTTTTTTGGCTTGAGGATGAAGAGATATTGAAGGAATAGAGAATATGAGGTCTGTTTTTAAGGGAAGTAAAAACCTAGGTTTTTACTTCGCAACCCTATATAAACTGATACTCAACTCTTTAAAACCATTTTCATCAAAACACAATCTCTCTCAGAATAAAAGAGAAACCAAAAACAGTTAGAACACCAAAGATTTCGGAGATATTCTGAATAGTTAATAAATATTATGATCTGGCTGAGATGCGATTAAAACCAAGGGTAGGAAAGGTCTACATTCATTGAAGTGGTAGTTGTCACATAGCCATTTCTGCCATAAAATGGTATTCCACTCTTGAAAAGAACGCTCCATTAGGAAAGGTATAAGTCAGCTACTTAGATATGGTTATGCAACTCTTTCTTTCATGCTAAAAGCAGAACCGCAGTTCCTGTTTTTCTTTTCCATGAAAGGAGGTGAAAATTTGACAGCTCAAAATGAAGCAAAAACTCAAGATAAAACAGACACCATTTTGTGCCCACTCAGTCTTCTTTCCAGGGTCATACATGTGTAAGTAGCTGTTTGTTTATAGTCAAGACCTTCTGTGGGTAAATCTGGCAGGATATCAAAGACATTTAGCATAGATATTTCATTTTCAATGCATGTGTCTATTTTTTCCCCTGTTGATGAACCAAATATAACACATGCAGATGATTTTTAGGAATTTATTTTAAATCGTAAGTATTTCTTTTTTTTTTTCTTTTTCTGAATGTTCACAGTAGCTAGAAACAAGTATTTGCTTACCACTTCCCTCCCATCATAATATTGAATGGTTGGATGAAATGAAACACAAAATTGTTAATGTGTTTCCCTCCTCTAATATATTTATGTGTTTATTAATCCATTAATTAATAATGTATCTATCAATTAATCTACTAATCATCTATTAATCATCTATTTATATAACCCATGACATCGTGTTTAAGAATATAGGCTTTGGATTCCATTAAACCTGAGTTTGAAGGCAGTATCTAACTTGTTGTGAGCTGAATGGCTTTAGCTACATTAATTACTTTTCCTAGTCTAATTATCTTATCAGTTAAACCAGGCAGTAGAAATATTCATTTCATTAGGAAAGTGAATGATTATGAAGACTAAATGAGATAACTCATGCAAAGGGCTTAGCACATTGCCATAGAGTAAGCATTCAATAATATATGAGAATTATTCTTAATTTTTTAAAATAAATCTACTTATTGGTGTTCAATTTACCAACATACAGAATAACACCCAGTGCTCATCCCGTCAAGTGCCCCCCTCAGTGCCCGTCACCCATTCACCCCCACCCCCCGCCCTCCTCCCCTTCCACCACTCCTAGTTCGTTTCCCAGAGTTAGGAGTCTTTATGTTCTGTCTCCCTTTCTGATATTTCCCACACATTTCTTCTCCCTTCCCTTATATTCCCTTTCACTATTATTTATATTCCCCAAATGAATGAGAACATACACTGTTTGTCCTTCTCCGATTGACTTACTTCACTCAGCATAATACCCTCCCGTTCCATCCACGTTGAAGCAAATGGTGGGTATTTGTCGTTTCTAATGGCTGAGTGATATTCCATTGTATACATAGACCACGTCTTCTTTATCCATTCATCTTTCAATGGACACCGAGGCTCCTTCCACAGTTTGGCTATTGTGGACATTGCTGCTAGAAACATCGGGGTGCAGGTGTCCCTGCGTTTCATTGCATCTGTATCTTTGGGATAAATCCCCAGGAGTGCAATTGCTGGGTCGTAGGGCAGGTCTATTTTTAACTCTTTGAGGAACCTCCACACAGTTTTCCAGAGAGGCTGCACCAGTTCACATTCCCACCAACAGTGCAGGAGGGTTCCCCTTTTCTCCGCATTCTCTCCAACATTTGTTGTTTCCTGCCTCGTTAATTTTCCCCATTCTCACTGGTGTGAGGTGGTATCTCATTGTGGTTTTGATTTGTATTACCCTGATGGCAAGTGATGCAGAGCATTTTCTCATGTGCATGTTGGCCATGTCCATGTCTTCCTCTGTGAGATTTCTCTTCATGTCTTTTGCCCATTTCATGATTGGATTGTTTGTTTCTTTGCTATTGAGTTTAATAAGTTCTTTATAGATCTTGGAAACTAGCCCTTTATCTGATACGTCATTTGCAAATATCTTCTCCCATTCTGTAGGTTGTCTTTTAGTTTTGTTGACTGTATCCTTCTCTGTGCAAAAGCTTCTTATCTTGATGAAGTCCCAATACTTCATTTTTGCTTTTGTTTCTTTTGCCTTCATGGATGTATCTGGCAAGAAGTTACTGTGGCTGAGTTCAAAAAGGGTGTTGCCTGTGTTCTCCTCTAGGATTTTGATGGAATCTTGTCTCACATTTAGATCTTTCATCCATTTTGAGTTTCTCTTTCTGTATGGCGCAAGAAAGTGGTCTAGTTTCATTCTTCTGCATGTGGATGTCCAATTTTCAAAGCACCATTTATTGAAGAGACTGTCTTTCTTCCAATGGATAGTCTTTCCTCCATTATCGAATATTAGTTGACCATAAAGTTCAGGGTCCACTTCTGGGTTCTCTATTCTGTTCCATTTTTCTATGTGTCTGTTTTTGTGCCAGTACCACACTGTCTTGATGACCACAGCTTTGTACTACAATCTGAAATCTGGCATTGTGATGCCCCCAGCTATGGTTTTCTTTTTTAAAATTCCCCTGGCTATTCGGGGTCTTTTCTGATTCCACACAAATCTTAAAATACTTTGTTCTAACTCCCTGAAGAAAGTCCATGGTATTTTGATAGGTATTGCATTAAACGTGTAAATTGCCCTGGGTAACATTGACATTTTCACAATATTAATTCTGCCAATCCATGAGCATGGAATATTTTTCCATCTCTTTGTGTCTTCCTCAATTTCTATCAGAAGTGTTCTATAGGTTTTAGGGTATAGATCCTTTACCTCTTTGGTTAGGTTTATTCCTAAGTATCTTATGCTTTTGGGTGCAATTGTAAATGGTATTGACTCCTTAATTTCTCTTTCTTCAGTCTCATTGTTAGTGTATGGAAATGCCGTTGATTTCTGGGCACTGATTTTGCATCCTGCCACGCCACCAAATTGCTGTATGAGTTCTAACAATCTTGGGGTGGAGGCTTTTGGGTTTTCTATGTAGAGTATCATGTCATCGGCGAAGAGGAAAAGTTTGACTTCTTCTTTGCCAATTTGAATGCCTTTAATGTCTTTTTGTTGTCTGATTGCTGAGGCGAGGACTTCCAGTACTATGTTGAATAGCAGTGGTGAGAGTGGACATCCCCGTCTTGTTCCTGATCTTAGGGGAAAGGCCCCTAGTGCTTCCCCATTGAGAATGATATTTGCTGTGGGATTTTTGTAGATGGCTTTTAAGATGTCGAGGAATGTTCCCTCTATCCCTACACTCTGAAGAGTTTTGATCAGGAATGGATGCTGTATTTTGTCAAATGCTTTCTCTGCATCTAATGAGAGGATCATATGGTTCTTGGTTTTTCTCTTGCTGATATGATGAATCACATTGATGGTTTTACGAGTGTTGAACCAGCCTTGTGTCCCGGGGATAAATCCTACTTGGTCATGGTGAATAATTTTCTTATGTGTTGTTGGATCCTATTGGCTAGTATCTTGTTGAGAATTTTTGCATCCATGTTCATCAGGGATATTGGTCTGTAATTCTCCTTTTTGGTGGGGTCTTTGTCTGGTTTTGGAATTAAGGTGATGCTGGCCTCATAGAACGAATTTGGAAGTACTCCATCTCTTTCTATCTTTCCAAACAGCTTTAGTAAAATAGGTATGATTTCTTCTTTAAACGTTTGATAGAATTCCCCTGGGAAGCCATCTGGCCCTAGACTCTTGTGTCTTGGGAGGTTTTTGATGACTGCTTCAATTTCCTCCCTGGTTATTGGCCTGTTCAGGTTTTCTATTTCTTCCTGTTCCAGTTTTGGTAGTTTGTGGCTTTCCAGGAATGCGTCCATTTCTTCTAGATTGCCTAATTTATTGGCATAGAGCTGTTCATATGTTTTTAAAATTGTTTGTATTTCCTTGGTGTTGGTAGTGATCTCTCCTTTCTCATTCATGATTTTATTAATTTGAGTCTTCTCTCTCGTCTTTTTAATAAGTTTGGCTAATGGTTTATCTATCTTATTAATTCTTTCAAAGAACCAACTCCTGGTTCTGTTGATCTGTTCCACAGTTCTTCTGGTCTCGATTTCGTTGAGTTCTGCTCGAATTTTAATTAACTCTCTTCTACTGCTGGGTGTAGGATCTATTTACTGTTTTTTCTCTAGCTCCTTTATGTGTAAGGTGAGCTTTTGTATTTGAGTTCTTTCCGGTTTTTGGATGGATGCTTGTATTGCGATGTATTTCCCCCTTAGGACTGCTTTTGCTGCATCCCAATGATTTTGAACAGTTGTATCTTCATTCTCATTAGTTTCCATGAATCTTTTTAATTCTTCCTTTCTTTCCTGGTTGACCCTTTCATCTTTTAGCAGGATGGTCCTTAACCTCCACGTGTTTGAGGTCCTTCCAAACTCTCTGTTGTGATTTAGTTCTAATTTCAAGGCATTATGGTCTGAGAATATGCAGGGGACCATCCCAATCTTTTGGTATCAGTTCAGACCCGATTTGTGACACAGTATGTGGTCTATTCTGGAGAAAGTTCCATGTGCACTTGAGAAGAATGTGTATTCAGTTGAGTTTGGTTGTAAAGTTTGTAGATATCTGTGAAATCCATCTGGTCCAGTGTATCATTTAAAGCTCTCGTTTCTTTAGAGATGTTGTGCTTAGAAGACCTATCGAGGGTAGAAAGAGCTAGATTGAATTCACCAAGTGTATTATTATCTAAGTATTTCTTCACTTTGGTTATTAATTGGTTTAAATATTTGGCAGCTCCCACATTCGGGGCATATATATTGAGGATTGTCAAGTCCTCTTGTTGGATAGATCCTTTAAGTATGAGATAGTGTCCCTCTTCATCTCTCACTACAGTCTTCAGTGTAAATTTTAGTTTATCTGATATAAGGATGGCTACCCCTGCTCTCTTTTGAGGACCATTTGAATGGTAAATGGTTCTCCAACCTTTTATTTTCAGGTTGTAGGTGTCCTTCTGTCTAAAATGAGTCTCTTGTAGACAGCAAATAGATGGGTCCTGCTTTTTTATCCAGTCTGAAACCCTGCGCCTTTTGATGGGGTCATTAAGCCCGTTCACGTTCAGAGTTACTATTGACAGATATGAGTTTAGTGTCATCATGATATCTATTCAGTCCTTGTTTTTGTGGATTGCTCCACTGAACTTCTTCTTAAAGGGGAATTTTAAGAGTCCCCCTTAAAATTTCTTGCTAGCTGGTTTGGAGGTCACATATTCTTTCAGTTCCTGCCTGTCTTGGAAGCTCTTTATCTCTCCTTCCATTTTGAATGAGAGCCTTGCTGGATAAAGTATTCTTGGTTGCATACTCTTCTCATTTGGGACCCTGAATATATCTTGCCAGCCCTTTCTGGCCTGCCAGGTCTCTGTGGAGAGGTCTGCTGTTACCCTAATACTCCTCCCCATAAAGGTCAGGGATTTCTTGTCTCTTGCTGCTTTAAGGATCTTCTCTTTTTCTTTGGAATTTGCAAGCTTCACTATTAAATGTCGAGGTGTTGAACGTTTTTTATTGATTTTAGGGGGGGATCTCTCTATTTCCTGGATCTGAATGCCTGTTTCCCTTCCCAGATTAGGAAAGTTTTCAGCTATGATTTGTTCAAATACATATTCTGGCCCTCTGGCCCTTTTGGTGCCCTCGGGAACCCCAATTAAACATAGATTTTTCTTCCTCAGGCTGTCGTTTATTTCCCTTAATCTGTCTTCATGGTCTTTTAATTGCCTGTCTCTTTTTTCCTCAGTTTCCCTCTTTGCCATCAACTTGTCTTCTATGTCACTCACTCGTTCTTCCACCTCGTTAACCCTCATCATTAGGACTTCTAGTTTGGATTGCATCTCATTCAATTGATTTTTAATTTCTGCCTGATTGGATCTAAATTCTGCAGTCATGAAGTCTCTTGAGTCTTTTATGCTTTTTTCTAGAGCCACCAGGAGCTGTATAATAGTGCTTCTGAATTGGCTTTCTGACATTGAATTGTAATCCAGATTTTGTAACTCTGTGGGAGAGAGGACTGTTTCTGATTCTTTCTTTTGAGGTGAGGTTTTCCTTCTACTCATTTTGCTCAGTGCAGAGTGGCCAAAAACAAGTTGTACTGGGAAAAGGGGGAAAAGAGAGGAGAGAAAGAAGGAAAGAAAAGAGAAAAAGAAAAAAGGAAGAAAAACAGAAAAAAGAGAAGAAAAAGAGAAAGAAAAAGAAAGAAAGGTGAAAAAAAGGGGGGTGGGGGAAGCAATTAGAAATCAAAAAGAAAGACAAAAAACACAAAACAAAACAAAACAAAAAAACAAAAAACACGGGGAGTATCTTCTGATTCTGTAAACTTTAAGTCCCTTGACTTCCCCTGGAATTGGTCCCTCTAGCTGGTCTTCTGGGGGAGGGGCCTGCTGTGCTGATTTTCAGGTGTTAGCACTTGGGGGAGCTGCTCTGCCCCTGCCTGGTGCAGGGCTCAGTTTGGGTTGTTTACCCCGTGGGGCCCCATGAGGAACAACCACAGTGGCGGGGCCAGCTCTGCAGCCCTGGAGTCAGCTCCCGCAGTAGCTCCGGGGCTCTCCATCTGCAGGGCCTGGAGGCTCCGGGGCGGGGCCGCTGATCTGCTCAGCTGGGCAGGAGCATCCTTGCTGTCCTGGGCCCTCCCGGCCTCTGCCTGTCCCGGGGGAGGCCGGATCCTGGGCTGTGTCCCGGGCCCTGTGCTCCGGGGCCTGCGCTGTTGGATTCGCTCTCCCGCCCCGCAGCCCCCTCCGCGGAGCCGCCGCCCGAGCCCCTCTGAGCTGCTCCGGGTCCCGCCGAGCGCTGCAGCCCTTAGGGAGCTCGGCGCACTCTCCCGGGGCGCAGGTGCCTGTTAGTGTCCCAGGGAGCCCGAGGGCATCCCCGCCCTCCTAGGTCCTTCTCTAACTCCCTGCGGGCCCCTTTCTGCCAGGAAGGTTGGTGCAGCTCCTGCTTCTCCGGGACGGGGCTCTCCTGTCCTGGGGACACTCGCCCCGGCCTCAGCCCGGCTCCTCGCGGGGCCCCTGCCCCTTGGAGGCCTTTTGTTTCTTTATTTATTTTTTCCCGTCTTCCTACCTTGATAGAAGCGCGAACTCTTCTCACGGTAGCATTCCAGCTGGTCTCTCTTTAAATCTCAGGCCGAATTCGTAGATTTTCAGGATAATTTCAAGGTTATCTAGGTTATTTGGTCGGGACAGGTGATTTGGGGTCCCTACTCTTCCGCCGTCTTGCCCCTCCTCCCAATTATTCTTATTTTTAATAACAATAATCATTTTCAGAATAATAGACCATAAACATAAGGTAGAGATCAAAGATCTTAGTTTCATATATTTAAGAATATTTTAATTATTTATGAGAAAAAACCATGATTTTAGTTAACTCTAGGCAAAACCAAGAGGCAGTAAATTTTTCTTTGGTCTTTTAGCTTCCCATTTCTGATATTTTCCTAACAATGATACTGTTTTTTCTCTTTTCCTAATCAGAATAACTTGTTTTCCTAGTGTCCTTTCCCTCCATTAGCAAAATATTTGTATTTATAAGTTATTAAGACTTGAAGTCAATACATTTTCTACCTATAATATAGTTTGGTGGAGTTTTTTGTTTGTGATGGTTTTGTTTTGAACTTCTGTAATGACCCAGTTGGAAGCCCTAGCTAGAAGACAGTCCATTTCTTTCAAGCAATTGATTAAGTCCCTAACCCAACAACTTCCCTTTTGGTGCAGGACCATTAATTGCCCTGGGGCCAGGGAACAGATAACTAAGGGACAGGTACTATGCTCCAGATGTCAGAAAATTACTAAAATTAGCCAATCTAGAATTGTCTAACCTGAATGAAGACATAGATAGTCAGACGACAGACATTCAGATAGTAGTACAATTTCATTCTAAGTGTGATGGAAGGAATATTTTCTATAGACGACAGGTGCTATTTGTTTCTTGTTCAAAGAAAGAGTGGTAGAATGTCTGCATGTGAATAGAAATAACATGGATAAAGATGGAGTGATGTTAAAATGTGCAATGGAGGGTATATATCTAGAGGATGTAGTGTGAGACAAAGATGGACAGGTAGTATGAGATCATACATGGGTCTATAAATTGGGCTGATTTGTTTTTATTTTATCCTCTATGTAGACCAGTTCTCAACCCAAGGCGATTTTGCCTCTCAGGGGACACTTGGTAATATCTGGAGACAAATATCTTCGGAATAGGGTGCTACTATATCTAGTGAGAAGCTAAAGATGCTGCTAAATATCCTATGATGAATAGGACAGCATCCTCACCACCAAAAAAAGGATTTTCCAGCCATAATGTTAGTTGTCCAAGATTGAAATTCTGGATTGTACCAGTGGTCTCCAAAAAGAGATGCTCCAATCTGACAAGTGATAAAAGTTATCACATTAAGGTGCAAAGAAAATTATTAATATTTTATAGTTATTTCATTTAAATAAATTTTTGAAAGTATGTGTTGTAGCATACAAAGTATGTTTGCAGTATAGAATTAGTAAATTATCTACATGTACATTTGTAGTACCTGTTAACCTTTTTTTACTAATGAAGTGCACAGCCCCCCAAATTTGTAGATACCTGCTGTCAAAAATAGGAAATCATCAAAAATTTTAGTGGGTAGGCTATAGAAAATTAAATGTTCTGGCTATGTGGGGAAAGAATGAAGACAAAGAAAACTGGAAGCATGGAGGAGAATTAGGCACCTATTGCAATATTCTAGGCAAGAAATGAAAAGGGTATGATTGAAAGTATTGTCACTGGAGATTAAATTAGAAGACCACTCAAGGCACATTCTTTTAAAGAGTAGATTCAACAAGAATTACTGAGTGGTAGATTGGGTTTGCAAATCAAATAAGAAGGAGATGCGGATGGGACGCCTGGGTGGCTCAGCGGCGGAGTCTGCCTTTGGCTCAGGGTGTGATCCTAGGGTCCGGGATCGAGGCCCACATCAGGCTCCCTGCAAGGAGCCTGCTTCTCCCTCACCTATGTCTCTGCCTCTGTGTGTGTGTCTTATGCATAAATAAATAAAATATTTTTAAAAAGGAGATGCTGGAGAGTAATGCTAAGGTTTCCAACTTAGACGTGTTCACTGTTCTTTCTGCTTCATAGCCTACTTGATAGTACGTAGGTCTCCGATGAGAAAGTACAAGAAAATGAGTCAGTATCTTTTATTTGAGAGAAATATAATAAGAATATTTGGATCAGTATCATTTTGACTTTGTAGTCCCTCTGGGAATTCAGGTAAAAAGTCAGATGAAGATTTGGAGACTACTTTATCTGCTTGATAAAGGGAAAGTTGAAAGGATAGTTTTGAGGAGGTGACTACAAAGACCAATGTTGTTAGTAATAATATATTTGAAATGTTATGAATTCTCTTGTTTATGTAGTTTTATATAATCCCCCCACCCAGTAACCAACAAAAAGAAATATTTTATATTAATGCAGAGCGGGGCATTGAAAGGATTGGTAGGGGGGAAGAATATAAGGTTTAGAAGGGAAGATTGCAATAGAAGGATTAGTAGACATGATTTTATGCTATAGCAGGTAGGGGAAAAGTGAAGAGAGATTACTTTAATTGAATAAAGAGAATATGGAGGGTTTATGGACAAGGCCTTCATGATGGTGAAGAGTAAATACAGTTGGATTCATAGAAGGGGAGAACGGAAAAGTTAGAGGTTGTGGTCCAAGAATGCAATTACTGGGTTTACAAAATTTAGTTTTAAAAATTATTTCCAAAGGACTATATAGAAGATGCTCATATGTATCAACATACACACACAAAAATAGCCTACGAAAAAAAATTGGAAAATAAACTGCTCATTACGAAGAATGATTAGAAAAAATAACGAAAGGGAATGTAATATTTGGTCTTAATAAATGTCATCTTCTCCTAAATTTTCCTCTTCCTACACAGTTTAAGTAGTAATAAGTATGTTTCATCCAGCCTTCAGATCTCTCAGTATATCAAAAAAAAAATTCTTTAAGGCGAATCCTGCAACTGTATTTTCTCAAATAGAGATAGAATAAAAGAGAGGGATGGGGGAGAGAGAGAAATTCATCATAGACACATTTGCTGAAAAAGTCTGGCAGATGAACAAAACATGATTTTTTGAGAGGTTCTGTAATGGATAGTTCTTTTTCTCACTTATGTACTTATGTGAAACTAGGAAAGACAGTAAAGTGCAAAAAAAAAAAATCTACCAACTGAAAAAAAATTACAAAATCTTAGCAGCTTTGACTGTAGTGACTTATAGTTAAGTTATCCAAATGCACTTAAGGCTGCCTTTCTATTTCCTTTCATTTTGACACCATAATATAATGTTTCATTTCTCAAATTCAGGATGCGAATCAGGTAGATACAGTTAAATTGATAAATTCTACGTATGTGATTTTCTCTTCAGCAGTAAAAATAATGTCATATCTCACGGTCAAAGATTATTAACCACAAAACATTAAAACTGCTGAGTTTAAAATATTTGTTCTATCTCCTAGAGGAAGAGTCCAACAAGCATATTTGAATATTTCACATTTTTTACCACATAGTAGTTGGGCTACAGTTTTATTTGTAAGGCATAATTAAACAAATATGCCCACTTTAGGGAGATTTTAGAAACCATTTAATTCAGTTTAGGTTAACAAGACACTGAAATCCATAATAAAATATGTTGTTGAACTGTTGTTGTACTTAGTAATTCCTTCAAAGTTTTTGCATATTTTATGTATTTCCCTCACATTATTTTGGAAGGGGAAGTATAGTAAAAATCATTTTTGATGCTAACAAATATGCTGAAATCCTTCTAGTTACCCAAGATGGCATATCAAAAGCGACTTTTCTTAATAATCTCTACTGGTAGTCATTTAGAAAGTGTGGAAACTCTAGTGAGGTTACATAACTAGCTACCACTAGAATAGAAAACTTGCTGGGTCCTGTCATCATCGACAAAGTTTAATCCTTTAGTCTTGCTTCCCCAAATCAGTACCCACAATTCACTTTCAGGGCTACGATCCCTAAACTATTTATATGATTGTCAAGGACAAGTTGTTCTGATATTCAAACTGTGCTGTTTTCACATTGCTCCATTAAGAAGAGTTTTCCTAGGGACTAAGGAATCTGTTTGTTTCATTAGATTCCTTGTGTTTGTGGTGTTTCTTTTAATGAGATGATCAATTCACAGTTAAGGATTATGACAAGAGTCCAAAGCCTTTTTTTGGGGTCAAGCTTGCCTCTCCGTGACTGATAAAATCCTTTAGTGTCTCTGATACACTGTCTAGTTATAAGCAAAATACAGAATAAGACTTCAAGTGGGTGGAAATGAACAGCTCTCTAGAGAATTCACCCCACTTCTGGCACTTTACCCCTCATCCTATGAGGGTGAATCTTACTTGCTATCCTCAGAGCAGTAACTTAGCCAGGATGCCCATTCTAGATTGTTAATCTTACTTTTCAAACCAAAGTAGAAACAAAGAAACGAGAGCAATACCAAATGAATTACAACCTAATCGAATTCCAATATTATAACCCAAAGGGCAAAGCAAAGGATTTTCCTTAACAGATTAGAAATATTAAAATGCAGCTTATGTATAGGAAAAATGAAGGAAAACACAAGATTCAAAGGTTCTTAAAGATCTCTAGATAAAAAGGTTGAGAGTGGGGGACTTTGCATTTTTTATACATGGGTGAAATATAGTGTTAGCAGCTTGTTAGACTCCAGAACATGAATCCGGAAGCACATGGAAGTAAGTATTACAAGCATTGCCCTGAAACAGGTACTCTTCAGGGTCCTCACTGGAAGGGGAGGTGGAGAGAAGTTTGATGGGTATTTGGGAAATACTGTTTTAAAATTTATCTTTTCTCCCCTCTCTTATATATAAATCAAAAAGCACTACAAGATACATATGGAATGATGAAAAAGCATTGTGTAGTTAGCAAGACAAATGTGTGGCCTTTAAGAATTATAGCAGATTTAAGAACAGTAGAGTTGTAAAAGACTTGGTCTTTTTAATTGCAGGAAAACATTTAAATCTGAATCTGTAAATGATAAGAAAAAGAAAGACGCACTCCATGGAGAAATACACAAGAACAACATGACACATAAATACTAAATAATAGCTACAAGGGCAGTATTAGTGCCAAGCAAAACTTTTTTTTTTTTTTTGTCAATTAGTTTAATGTGGGGATTGAATCATTTCAAACGCTGATAAAACACGACTTTACTAATCACTATCAAGTGTGGCCCTGTCCAGGGGAATCCATATGTCTCTCCAGTTCCCAGATCGCATTACACAGATTTCTGAAAGTGCTTTCTGCTAGTGTCCATGGCAGATAAGCAGCACTCAACAAAAAACATTTGCAGAGTTTTTTGTGACTGGTTTCTTCACTCTTGCTTCATGTTTCTACACTCTCCATAGTAGCAGAGAGTAGAACCTGCTGCTTACAACTTTGCTAAAGAGCAGAGAGTGGCCCTCTAAATTTAAGTCCTCTCTCTCTCTCTCTCTCTCTCTCTCTTTCTCTTTCTCTTTCTCTGTCAGAGAGACAGAGAGAGGCAGAGACATAGGGAGAGGGAGAAGCAGGGTCCATGCAGAGAGCCTGATGTGGGACTCGATCCCAGGACCTTGGGACCATGCCCTGAGCCAAAGGCAGATGCTCAACCACTAAACCACCCAGGTGTCCTAAATAAATAAAATCTTTAAAAAAGCTATAAAGTGGTGCCTGGGTGGCTCAGTTAAGTATCTGCTTTGGGCTTGATCATGATCCCAGAGCCTTGGGATCAAGCTCCCTGCTCAGTGGGGACCTGCTTCTTCTCTACCCATCCCCTTGCTTGTGCTCTCTCTCTAGCTGTCTCTCAAATAAATAAAACAACTCTTAAAAAATAAAAATAAAAAAGTCATGAAATCTAGTATGCATAGAGTAGCCTTTCAGCTGCTGCTTCTTTCCTCCCTCCTCACCCCTTTGAAAGGGTTTTTTTACCTTTTGGACTAAGGAATTTGAACATCTGAGTTCTTTTGCTTCTGGAGTCATCTAAGCGATGTTTTATATCTATTGCTTAAACACCTTAAAAATTTTTTTTCTAGCCTCACCTGAACGCTAAGAGGAAATTTATTATTTTTTCTAATGTGTCAGAGAAAACGTTGTATATTAACTGGTGTCTGACTACACATGAGAAGCCCTTTTTGTCTCCTAGGTCATAAAAACTAGGAATGTGCTCCATGAAAAAGGTAAATTGCTCATCATTTTGTTTCTGAGAATTGTTTGAGAGAGGTTGAGATCCTTTGGGGAAAACCCACTAAAATGGAAAAAAGAAAAAAGGAGGAAATAGTCTGTAATTTAGATCTGGCATCCCTCCACACAAATTTTATAATCTGGTCAAGTTCAGTTTCCTCTTCCACAAAGCTATGGATAGTAATATATATTTCTGCTAGTACACTCGTATATGCGAATGCACTTGGTAATAGCTTGAGCCATAAAAAAGCCATAAATTTTAAAGAGCAAAATGGTCAAATATCAACAAATCTATATGGTTGCTAACACATAGCAGAGACTCAAATTTGACTAGGTAAAATCCATAATATTTTCTCCTTATTTTGCCGCTTGTTTTCTTCTCAAAATTTTGCATATGAAATATTTGCATATTTACATATAAAATATTCTTTAAAAACTCCTTATTTTTCCACTAAGTATAATATTTGGCTAAAGTACACCTCATTGAATAGATATATAAGCATAAAAATGTTGATTAAAGAAGTCACCTACAGTTTGTCTCTTGTCCAAACTCACTGAAATGGATCCACTGATATTTGTGCTGGCTAATATTTTCTAATAATCTGCAGAGTTTTTTTCTCCCTTTGTTATGTTTGGAAAATATGAGCATTAGATAGCATGACTGTGTGTTCAGACTGCCAAATGCCAATAGGAGCAGACTGCACAGCAAGAGAAGTGCTTTTGTTTGACAATGTGTTATACACTATTGATAATGATTTCGAAATTGAAGTTGGTACTCTTGCCTCTTGCTCAGTGATGTGAAGTTTTTAAATTGTCTTTATTTCAATTAAAGAGCAATGGTTAGTGCTGTTGTTTATGTTCATCCCGCCTGTCAGTGTATGTGTATAATTATAACATGTAAGGTTTTAGTCTCCCAAATGCTTTTGAATTTTGTCCAGGACAACATATTTCTGAAGGTATTTGCATTTATTCACCAGAGACTATTCATGATGTTGCTTGTTTTCTTGATTAAATAGTGTTTACTCAGAGCCTCCTATCTCCCCTCTTCCTGATTTCTCAGCCAGGAGCACTCATCATCATTGCCGGTGAGAGATGCAGGATGGACCCACAGGACTTTGGGATTTTCTTCCTGGCCGCCTTAGACTAACATTAAGTAACTTACATTTTTATTGCTCACGTTGTGCTTTAGAGAGCAATGTGGAAAGAAAAGTCTTGGGTTTCTCACTTTCCACCAATATGCAAATTGCTTAGTCTACAAATGTCAGATTCGAAGAGTAAATGACTTTCATTTTCATCACAACAGCTTCTCTAGCTAATAAATGAGGATAATTGTACTTGTCTCCTATTTGAAACCAATGCTGAAGGTCATGCAAAAGGCTATAGAGAAACAAGTAAAGAAAGATTATTGATTCGAGTGTGTGTTTGTATTCGTGTGCATTTGTCAACCTCCAGGACAAAAGTGGGACATCCAGCCTTGATCTAGAGCAAACTGCCAGATTTCAGTGAGCCCCGAAGTGATATAAAAGGAGAATTTCTACTTGAGGTGGTTCTCCATGAATTACCCAAGAGATAGTTGCCAGAATGCTGAAGGTAATTCCAGGTTGTCATTTCAAGTTTCTAAAAATGGATTCACGTGGTCTACACTGTTCTAGTGAAATGGCATATACATATTAGGAGCTTTCTAATAGCCCTTTATAAGGACCTCATAGGAAAATCCTGGCATGAGTAAGTGGTTGATATTTGAGGATTGCTAAGGCTCTAGCAAGAACATTGGGACTTCACTACTCAAGTTTTGTTTTCCTCTTACTACAAAAGACAACTTAAAATATATGTACTTCATGGAGCTATTAGCTGAGGGAAAAATATGTACCCAAAAAAGAACTTTTTATAGGAGAGCTTACTAACTGGACACTGATTGCAGTTTACCACACTTGTAATTTTGTAACTGGAGAACGTGATATAGTTCTCATTGATAAGAAATGGGCAGAAGTGCCTGAAAAGGCTTCCATTTTTGTTTCATTCTACCATAAAATAAAAATAGAGTACAGGAAGACAAATCTTTTGCTCTTTCTTTGTCCCAGCTTCCTTTTTGTGGGATGGGCAGTATAAAGCCTGGAAGTGGAATAACCAGTGTGTAACCCTAAGAACAACAGTCACATCCTGAGAATCATCAAATAGGAAGTTGAAGAGAGCCTGGGTTCTTGATGGCATCATTTGGCCACTGCACCATCCCTGGACTGCACTTTGGAATTCTTGCTGTTGAACATAAATAAGCTCCTTAATTGAGGTACTTTAGATCAGATTTTCAATTTCTGCTAGATGAAAATATTTCTGCAGAAATAGCCCCTAAAACATGGTTTATTGGGTCCATAGTAGGTCTGTGATGGCACCTAAGAATTGTTCTTTTAACAAGTTCCCAGGGATTCCTGGGTGGCGCAGTGGTTTAGCGCCTGCCTTTGGCCCAGGGCGCGATCCTGGAGACCCGAGATCGAATCCCGCGTCGGGCTCCCGGTGCATGGAGCCTGCTTCTCCCTCTGCCTGTGTCTCTGCCTCTCTCTCTCTCTGTGTGTGTGTGACTATCATAAATAAATAAAAATAAAAAAAAAAAAACAAATTCCCAGATGATGCTGATGTTGATGGTCCAGCCATCACACTTCGAGAACCATCGCTTAGAAGAATGATTTTTCTAAACTATAAAGTTTAATGAAAATCATTTGCTTAAAATATGTTAGTTAGTATAGCACCCAGACCCTTCAGAGCAAAAGCCAAACTCCTTGCAAGGACGTCTAGATCTGTTTCTCCATCTTTGTCTTTTGAATCTCTTCCATGTTGACCCTAAGTTTTCCTGACACATTCAACTGTCTGTGGTTCTCTGATAACCTATTATCTGCCGCCACTTTCTAATATATTTTTCCCTCTGCCTAGAATATACTCCTTTATTATTTTCTTGACCATTCTAACTAGTCCTTCATGACTCGGTCTCCACTTGGCTAAGTCTCTGAGTTAAATATCCTATACAATGAAACAATTGTTTATTTACTTTTCAGTCTTGTTCATGTGATTTCTTTTGGTGTACAGTCTATGGCATTCAGGCATTCCTTTCCATAGCCTGAGTGCCCAGCATAGGTACTGAAACATAGGAAATAGTACAAAGACTTGCTGAGTGAAAAACTATTTGCTGAAGCATCAACAATGCTATGTGTTTATGGTATAGTTCTTTTTATATCCTTAGGCTATAATGGAACCTCCCTCTTTCTGTATAGATCTGTTTATTGTTTATAAAGTCTACAATTTAATACTTTATTATAATCACTTTCATCACTGTATAAAAATAAATTTGATGGGTGACCTTTGAACGTAGTCCTTTGCAAGGGACAAAGCCCTTATTTTATCTCTCTTCTTCTTCTTCTTCTTCTTTTTTTTTTTGATGTAACAGAAATTGAAACCAGAAAATTCTCACAGAACAGATGCCCTTGCAATTGAAAAGCACTCCCTCTAATAATGCTTGGCATAATTTTTGTTAGGTTTGTATCTCTGGTATAATTACATGATGATTTTAATGGAAATTATAAAGAAGTATTTTACAAAGGAACGGAATATTTTATGTGTAGTTATATGTAAATTTACTCTTATAAATATGCAAGCTTTCTTTCTCACATGGGTATTTGCTTAAGGATCACTCTGATAAATGCAAACAAGACTCATATTATTTATTAGAAGATTGCTGAGATATATAACAGTAATTGTCATACCACTCTGTAGAATTCACTTCCAGAATCTGCTGTTGTTCCTATTGACTGATAATGCACGGTAAAAATTGCCACATTTAAAAATTCTGTTGAGATATTAAAATATCTAAGTTTTTATTTTCTTCAGATGCATAAATAATTTTTATATGCGTGTTGTTATTTACCAAGCCAATCTGACTTTCAAATGAGGCAATAGCTCTAGTTTGTACAGTATGATTTCTGAAGGTATCATTCATATCAGTGTTAATTGAATAATATATAAGAGAAGAATATGAAAAGATAAAGGAAGTTTAATCTTTGGAACCTGATGTTATTTGATACAATATATCACAAGAGAAATGTTTCACTACTGGCTATGTTTTCCCAAGATTAAGTTTGAGGTACAAATAACATTAGTACCCATTTCACAAGATATACAAGATTATTCTTTCCTCTTATAAGCTTAATAGCTGCACTTCTCCAAGAAAATTAAAAAACAAAAAAAGCTTGAGTTCAGTTCACTTCAATTAATATAAAAAGCACTTGTTAAGAGACTTCTACTTCATTAGAACTGTTTAGAGGGAAGCACACGAATGCATAGATGCATAAAGACATATGAGTAAACACTAAAATTATTTTGTAATGCTTCGTATTTTAAGCCAACCTCAGAAGAGGAGTGGGTTGGTTTCAGCCGTGGCAAGTGTCCATTGCTTATTTCCAAATTCTCTGTGCATCAAAATGTTTGATTACTGAAGAGTTGTTCTTGTTTTCTATGTGAAAATAAGGAAAAGGCATGATAGGCCCTTAAAGTCCATGCTTAGATATTGTCATAAAGACTATCTTTAAATCGTTTAAATTCTGACATGTTGTCAGAAAATGTTAGGAGTTTAAATACATCTCAAGATATATAAATTATATATTGTTGAATTCTCTAAGACAGACACACTGTCTCCCTTTTTCTTCATTTTATGGCATGATATCATTTTGGAATAATTAGGTTACACATTATTAACACAGGCTTGAGGAAATTCCAAATGCTTCAGTGGTATGGTTGGCACCATCTCTTTATGTCAAATAAATCTCATACAACCTAGAATCAGAGTCCTCTCTAGGGTAGGGCCAATGGAAGCAGTTCCTCCAGACCCATCTCAGGTCTGTGTTTTCTCATGCAAGTAGCTACTAGGCAGAATGAGAAAACTATTTAGGCATTTTGTTTTAGGAGCACCCAGGGCTTTGAAACATTTATACATCTTTCCCAACTACTGCACAAACAACAATGTTTTGCTGTCTCTCTCAGGTTACTAAACTTGTATGTTGCTTTTGTGTGATTTATTTATTTCACTACAGTTATTTTCAACCTGATTTGTATTTTTGTAAGAGAATAGATGGCACCAACACCTCGTGCTCAGCTACCCTCCTGCATGTATACCTTCCCCACTGCCTGGGCTCTGATAATTCAATGTGATTTGCAGCCTCTGGGGGTCACTCCCTCAACACTTGATCTAGACACCCTATGCTGGGCTACCATAGTCCCTGAATTCTTCTACTCTTCACTCTTGGACGTATCTAATAGCTTTTGGATTGAATTATTTATGAAGAGAAGGAAAAGAAAAAAAACGGAAAAATGTTTTTTGTTAAGCCTTACTTGTTTATTAAGGCTTATATTAAAATCACTTATAAGTATTCGGAATAATTAATTTTTTAAATTTATTTATGATAGTCACAGAAAGAGAGAGAGAGAGGCAGAGACACACAGGCAGAGGGAGAAGCAGGCTTCATGCAGGGAGCCTGACGTGGGATTCGATTCGGGGTCTCCAGGATTGCGCCCTGGGCCAAAGGCAGGCCCCAAACCGCTGTGCGGCCGAGGGATCCCCAGAATAATTTTTTTTTTAATTGGTCCTTTGAGTCTGTTGCAGGAAGTCTCCTTCAGGAAGGCAGGCTTTGATCTGTTCCACAACTATAGTTTTAAATACCAATAAAACAATGATCAGGATTGGGATACACTAACAGGACAATATATTACCTTTAGTTTGAGTTCTTAGTTGGACCAAAGAGAAGCAGAAAGAGTGAGGAAATCAGTTTCAATTAAACCATGCATTTGATTAGAGGGCATCCAGGAAAATAAAGATAAGATCTAAGCTATCAATAGAAAGGGTCAAAACTTAGACTGCAAGTTCTGATGGCCTAATCAGAGGTCCAGATAGATTCTAAATAGCTCTAGATGCTTCAGATCCCACATATAGGTATTTTAATACTTTAATAATGGTTTTAAATGAAAGTAAGTAGTACTTGAAAATATTTGAATACTCTTCAAAGTGCATAGAAAATATTTTATCTTTAATTCTTCCTTTAAATGTTCTCTATTTCTGGCAAACACTCATGTAGATAGACTTCTTAATTACGCAAAAATTTATTGACTTTTCATTATGTGCTAATTAGGTAGATAAATTCAGTGTAATCTGTCAAGTGCTATGATTCAGATGAGAGAAGGATACTCTGGATGTGCATGTAATTATCCCCTGATAGTATGGAGCAGAAGAGGCTCCCTAGAGCCTATATTGGAGCACCACATTGAAGGGACTCAAGTGAAGATATGACATTGGGTCAGCAGGTATGGTAACTGAGAAGCTTGAGAAAACATGTTTGCAGAATCATAAATTATTCAGCTGATTGGTTCTTAGTATATGAAGTGTGTGTGGCAGGGGGATTGTGAAAAAGAGTATTATAAAGGTGTTCCCTCAAGATTTGTTTACCTTGGTTATTAAATCAAGCACTGATCTAGAGGCTGCTTGAAGGGACTTTGTAAATGTAATTAGGTTACTGAAAATGGAGAGATTCTCCTGGGTTATTTGGTGGGACAAATCTAATCACTTGAGACCTTCAAAGCAGGGAAATTTCTTCAGCTGGAGGCAGAGAGATGCAACCAAGCAAAGAGGAAGAAGGGAAAGTAAGACATTGGATGCATGAGAAGTAGTTGGCCTGCTATTGTTGGCTTTGAAGAAGAGAGACAACAGCCAGAGGATGTGGATGGCCTCTAGAAGCTGAAATTAACCACCCACCCCCATCGTTCTTCAAATGCAAGGAACTGAAGTCAACCAATTTGGATGATCCTGAAAGCCAATTCTCAGAGCCTCCCAATAAGAGCCCAACTAGCTAAGATCTTATTTTAATCTTTGTAAAACTAGGAGCAGAGAAACCAGCCTAGTCAACCCAGACTTCTAATCTTCAGAACTGTGAGTTAATAGATTGATGTTATTTTAAACCTCTAAATTATGGTAATTTGTTATGGCAGCAATAGAAAACTAATACAGGAGTAATCATGGAAAATGAGACTAGAAGCAGTGATTCTCAACTGTACCTAATATTGCTCCCAGGGAACATTTGACAGTAAATAGAGACATTTTGTCACTGCTGGGACAAAGGGGTGGAGGGAGTTAGGGGCATATTTGCTATTGGCATCTAGTAGGTAAAGGCCAGTGATACTGCTAGAATTCTGTAAGGCACAGAACAGCCCCCCCTCCCCATCCCATAGTAAAGTATTATGTGGCCCAAAATATCAAGTGGCAAGATAGAGAAATCCTAGATGAAAATTAGGCTATCACTGGCTGAATTATCAAAGGTCTTAAAAATCTTGAGCCTATGGAGTTTGCATTTTATCTCTAAAGCAATGAACAGCCAAGGAAACTTGTGCTCTTTTCCCCCCTCTAGCTACATGGAAAATATGCTACACTTTCGTTGAAAAAAGGACAGCAAGCAGGACTGAGATAACTATTAGAAGCATTTCTATTATTTAGCAAATATCAACTAAAGTAGCTAATAAATTAAATCATATCAAACTTCTTTGTTGCTGATCTAACATAAATAATCATTTGTTGTGCAAGTGGTCATTTAAAAAGCCATAATAATTGCCATAAAGAAGGCTTAGAGTGATGAGTCATTCTTAAAACTGGAAGCCTAATGATATTTTTGAAAAAATATTTTAAGGAAGACACCAAAAGGAAGTGTTTATCTAATTAATTTCCTGTCTCTGTGAGGATGGCTCATCATATTAGTGATTTTTCTTGTACACAAAATCCTCTGCTTGCTTAGTAGACTGTGTAATTGGGCTACTGAGCATCTTCTTCCTTTAAAAACCTTTGTCTTAATCTTTCACATTTTCTTTTTAATAAATAGGAGCTCAATTGCTGGATCTTATGGTTAAGACTATGTTTATATTTGTCAAAAACTGTCAAAGTTACTATACCATTTTGCGACCCCAACAGCAACGAATGTCTTACTTTTTTTTTTTTTTTAATTTATAACTTGCATTCTCTGAGTAAGCCTAAGACTGTTGATTCTGTATAAGACTTAAAAAGTCAGAGGGCACCTGGATGGCTCAGTGGTTGAGCATCTGCCTTTGGCTCAGGTCATGATCCCGGGGTCCTGGGATTGAGTCTTAGATCAGGTTCCCAACGGGGAGTCTGCTTCTCCTTCTGCCTATGTCTCTGCCTCTCTCTCTCTCTGTCTCTCATGAATAAATACAATAAAATATTTTAAAAAAGACTTAAAAAGTCAGGAATAAAAATAAGGTCTCTTTTATCTCCTTAATCTAATGCTCACAAGCAAATTAGGTTTCATATTGATAAGGATAATTGATAAGAATAATTCGAAAGCTCAGATTGTATTGATTTTCCCTAACATGATTAAAATTTCCATTGAAAATAATTTTTAAAATACATTAACCCTATATTCACTCAGTATGGGCTTGATTTAACTTACCATAGACTGATTTCTCCTTCTTTAAAATAATGGTTCCGATTTACTTGTCCCTGTGATTACTAGATTGCATTATTTTTTGAATTATTGCATTTCATAGTTAATGGTACCTTATCATCATTGGTGCATATAAGCCCTCTCACTCTTACTGATTTGTTTAGTTTGTATATGTTTATGCTAAATGAGTTTTTTTTCCCCTAGGGAATTTAAATTCATTTAAATGGTATAAAATTAAATATTTCATTATGTTTTGTTTTTCACTAAGCATTCTGTTTTTAAGGTGTATCCACATATTCTACCTGCATTCATTCCCTGATTTCAGCTCTCCCAGTGATGTAAATCCAGGCACTCTCCTCCAACCCTCACCACACAAATGATTCGGCCAGCTTTGATCTTTAGGAACTCATTCAGTTAACTTTTACACCTCTTGGACATGTTCCAAAATTGAATTCTTAAAGTACTGCCTTATTTTCTGGCACTGTAAGATGTGCTAGGCATATCTTGTATATTTTCTGCCCCAGTCCTAGAATCAGTCATTTCTCCAAAGAGCCCTCATTGCTTTTATTGGAAAATGGTATTAGAAACCAAGATCTTAGCACTAGATATATTTATTGCTACTGGAATATTATTGGTTTTAGGTCCTCTCAGCTGACAAACCAAGGAAAAAATAGATATATTATTATAAATATATATTATAATCTCCATGTATACATCATGCAAATCTATAAGTATTTCTATATATGACCAGGTGTACCTATATTAAACTAAATGTGAGTTCACACTGGTATCTCCAACTTTCATTTCATTACCACAAATGATCATCATTCTAAGTCTCCTCCTCTTTCTTATCTGTAACTTTCTACTCCAGTAATGAGAAACCTGGCTTTACCATCCACCATCTGCTTATTTAATTGTTCAATTATGGTAAATGTATATATGCTTCAGAACTGTTAGCTTGTAGGTCCATGGGAAACGACTCTATCAACTAGAGTACAATGCTTAATTGCACTTACTTTTTTCTTTAGTCTTACATTCTTTATTCATTTCCAAAGTTACTTAGGTCAGCACCTTCTTACCTATTTCCTTCAGTGAAATTCACACTTTTATGGTATAGTACATCATTTTATCATATTTTGCATTCTATCCTGACTTCTTAAAGTTCTTAAAATTTGCATATATTAAGATTAATTGTGATGTGAAGTTCTGTTGGCTTTGACAAATGCATAATGTTGTGTATTCCCCCATTATATTATCATACAAAATAATTTCACTGCCCTAAATAATTCCTTCTAAAATCCTCTCCCCTACCCTCACTCCTGAATTTTTGACAACCACTGATTTGTTTGCTATCTCAATTTTTTGTCTTTTCCAGAATGCCAAATTAATAGAATTATGCATCATAGAGCTTTCTTAAAATGAATTCTTTGACTTAGCAATATGCACTTAAGATTCATTCATGGTGGGGATCCCTGGGTTGCTCAGTGGTTTGGCACCTGCCTTTGGCCCAGGGCTTGATCCTGGAGTCCCAGGATCAAGTCCCGTATCAGGCTCCCTGCATGGAGCCTGCTTCTCCCTCTGCCTGTGTCTCTGCCTCTCTCTCTCTCTCTCTCTCTCTCTCTCTATGTCTATCATGAATAAATAAATAAAATCTTTAAAAAAAATGATTCATTCATGTCTTTGTATATAGATAGCTTATTCCTTTTCATTGCTGTATAGTTTTCTATTGTATGAAGGTACAATGGTTTAACCATTCACCTTTCAAAGGACATCTTGAATACTTCCAGGTTTTGATAATTGTTCATAAAGTTGCTATGAACATTTATGGGTTGTTTTTTTTGTGTGTGGACATAAGTTCCAAATCAAATCCAGTAATTGCTAGATCATATGGTAAGACAATATTTAGCTTTGTAAGACACTGCCAAATTGTCTTTGAAACTGAATGTACTACTTTGCATTCCCCCTAGCAATGAATGAGTTTCCATCTCAGCATCTTTGCCAGCAACTGAGATTGTCAGTCTTTGGTGGATTTTAGCTATTCTAATGCATGTTTAGTTGTATTCCATTGTTGCCTTAATTTGCATTTCCCTAATGACAAATAATGTTGGAAACATTTTCATATACTTATTTGCCATCTGTATATCTTTTTTGGTGAGGTGTCTGTTCAAATGTTTTATTCATTTTTTTAATTGGGTTGTTTGTTTTCTTATTGTTGACTTTTAAGAGGTTTTTATATACTTTGGATACAGGTCCTCTATCAGATATGTGTTTTCCAAATATTTTCTCCCAGTTCATGGTGCATCTTTTCATTCTCTTGCAGGTATTTTTCAAGGAGAAGAAGTTTTTAATTTACTGAAGTGCAACTTATAAATTGTTTCTTTCATGGATCGTGATTTTGGTGTTTTCCCTAAAAGTTTATCACCAGCCACAAAGTCATGTAGATTTTTTTTATATATATTTTCTTCTAAAAGTTTTATAGTTTTCTATTTTGTTTATGGTTCTATTTTGAGTTAATGTTTGTAAAACAGTGTAGGTCTGTGTCTAGAGTAATTTTTTTGTGTATGGACATCTAAATGTCTGGGACAATTTGTTGAAAAGATTATTCTTTCTCCAATGAATTGCCTTTGAATGTTTGACAAATATCAGTTGACTACATTTGTGTGAGACTATTTCTGGGCTATTTATTTTCCATTGATTAATTTGCCTAGTCTTTCTCCAATACCATTTTCTCTTGATTACTGTGGCTTTATAGTAAGTCTTAAGAAGAGTCTCCAATTTTGTTCTTTATTATATTATGTTGCATAATCGAATTCACTTGCTTTTCCATATAAACTTCAGAATTAAATTATTCTATATATTATATAATAATCTATTTTATAAATATATTGCAGAAATTTTTATTGAGATGTGTTGAACCAGTAAATAAATTTAAAAGATTGACATCATTGTAATATCAAATCTTCCATCCATGAACATGGAACATCTGCTGATTTATATAAACCTTATTTTTTTCTTTTAGCGGTGCTTTGTAACATATAGTTTTTAATATAACCAAGTTAACCTTTGTGTATGATCTTGGTAAGGGATCTGGTTATGTTTTTCTTCATGCACTGAACAGCATATACTGAACAATCCATGCACCTCTGTTGATTTGTGACTTAACTTTTATTGAATATTTAATTTCATAGACACACTTGCTTATAAGCTCTCTAGTTTGGGGCACCTGGTCAACTCAGTGGTTGAGCATCTGCCTTTGGCTCAGGCTGTGATCCTGGGGTCCTGGGATCAAGTTCTGTATCAAGTTCGCCATAGGGAGCCTGGTTCTCCCTCTGCCTCTGCCTCTGCCTCTCTCTGTGTCTCTCATGAATAAATAAATAAAATATTTTTAAAAATGCTCTCTAGTTTGTCTGTTGGATCCCTTATTTTTTGCATAGATGCTGTATATAATTTTATTGACTAAATCTTCAAAAAGTCTTAATATCTGGTAGAAAAGTTCCATTTTCTCTTTTTAATTTTGAATTGGTAATTCTATTAAAATATTTTAAATTTTATAATAAAAATTGAAACTTACTTAAAATGTAAGCAAATAAGTAAAGTTCTTAAGAAATGCTAATTGGAGTTTTGATAGAATTTCACTGAATTTTGGGAGAATTTATATCTTTATGTAAATTAAAGAACATGAACTATTGAATGACATGGATTACTTCTCAATTTATTTAGCTTTTCTTGTATCCCATGCTAAATTTTTCTTTATTATAATTTGTTTTATTTTTGCTTAATTATCATGTACTTAGTTTTCATTATTATGAATGTTACATTATATTTATTGTATTTTCCACTCAATTACTGCTACTAGAGATGAATGTTATTGATATTTGTAGGTTTTATTTTTTTTCTAGATAGTTTTTTCTAGCGTTTTTAATTTTTTTTTAAGAGAGAGAGTGTGAGCAGGAAGGGGCAGAGGGAGAGGGAGAGAGAGAGAATCTTAAACAGGCTCCAGGGCCAGTGTGGACTCTAATACAAGGCTTGATCTTATGACCCTGAGATCATGACCTGAGCTGAAATCAAAAGTTGGATGCTGAACTGACTGAACTACCCAGGTGCCCCTAACTTTTTTTTTTGTAGGTATATGGCCATATTATTCACAAATAATGTCTATTTTTTTACTCACCCTCCAATTCTTAAATCCCTAGTCTTCTCTCTCTCTCTCTCTCTCTCTCTCTCTCTCTCTCTTTAAAGATTGTATTTATTTATTTATTCACAAGAGACATACAGAGAGAGGCAGAGATACAGGCAGAGGGAGAAGCAGGCTCCACGCAGGGAGCCCAATGTGGGACTCAATCCCAGGACTTGGGATCATGCCCTGAGCAAAGACAGACATTCAACCACTGAGCCACCCAGGCATCCCTTCTCTTTTATTTCTTTATTTCACTGGCCTTGACTTCTAGAACTAGCCTTAGAGGAAAACTCCTAGAGTTTCTCCAGTAAATATAAGTTGATTGTAGAATTTTGGCACATAATGCTTAGCATGTTGAAAAAGTTCTCTCTTATTTGTAGCTAGCTAGAGGTTGTTATAAATAATTGCTGAACCATATTAAATGTTTTCTTTCCTGGATTAAGGAGATAATTATTTGATTTTTCTCTTTTAGATGATTAGTATAATAAAGTGCTTTGATACATTTCCTGATGTTAAACCAACCATACATTTATTGGATTAATTCTATCTATTCATGATTCATAATTTTTAAACTATATATTCATTTACTATTATTTTATTTAGTGTTCTTACATCAAAGGTCTTAATCAGAATTACCTGATATTTCCCTTTCTTTGTAATTTCCCCATAGTTTTGTATCAATATAAATCGGATCTAAAAATTTAACTGGCATTTTTTTAATTCTTTTTTGTGTATTAGCACAAACTAACCAAACAGGAATAAACTATTAGATCAACTACTGTTTTGTAGAATTGATCTATAATGCCAATATAGGATTTTGGTTCTTAAGTGGAGGCATCTTTGACTATTGATTTCATTTATTACCATTTTACATGGTCTATTGACATCTTTGTATTTTTTCTCACACCAATTTTGGCATTTCATGCATTCCCAACTATTAGGTTATAATTTTCTTAAGATACTTTACCTGGAAAAAAAGATACTTTATCTGGAATTAACTCTTGTCTTTGCTACCTATTAAGTGAGTCTTTCTTTCCTAATTTATAAACAAGGGTATCACCACTAGACTAGTCTGCCTCATAGAACTATTGTGTAGGTCAGACCATAAGGATAAAAGTATTATAAATAACTGAGTATAGCTAAAGAAACATTACTCTTTCACTTCAGGCTAGAAATTTTGTCAACCAAGTGATTAATAAGTAATCATTTTAATAATTCTATCTGTAAGGCATAATGAATGTCACTAAAAATTCGGAGTCTCCGTTTCATCATCTACAATGTTAAGGGTTTTAACTAAGTGATTCTTAAGTTTTCTTCAAACTCTTTTTAACAAGGGCTCTATTCTTCCTAGCAGTTGAATTTTTCTCAGTAATGAGTTTGGAGCATTCATGAGTTATTCAAGTGAAGATGTATAGTTTTGAAGAGTATGTAGGGTCCTTAGAAATTGAAGTCTAAGCTTTATAATCAACATCTGAGTACAAATTAAGTTAAGGGCAATGGAAAAGGTTTTCTAGGGAGGGTTACAAGTGTTAGGAGTGGATAAAGGTATTCTATCTCCTGAGTAATACCACTTTTTTAGTAGAAGAAAAACCCATTAAAATGATGTAAATGGGATGTCCAGAATCATGAAAAATCCAGTTTGGTATTATCTTTTTTTTGTAAGTAATCCCTATGTCTAACACAGGGCTTGAACTCACAACCCCAAGATCAGGAGTCACATATTCTACCAAGGCAGTCATCCAAGTGCCCTGGGAAAACCCTATTTGAAATGTATGTCAGGCACTGAGGAAGGCCCCTCGAATCTGTATTAATTGTAATGCCATTTAGCAATATTAACCACAAAGTTAAGTGACTTTAAAACATGTATTTATTATCTCATAGTATCTGTGAATCTGGATGCGGGGCACAACTTAAGTAGGTCGTTTGCAAGAGTGCAACCAGGGTGTTTACCAGGGCTAGGCTTTCATCTGGAGAAGAAACTTCTTTTTTTTTTTCTTTTATCTAAGACTTTTTTTTTTTTTTTCAGAGCAGTTTTAGGTTAATAACAAAAGTGAGAGGAAGATACAGAGATTTCACATGTATTTCCCTCCTTCACACATGCATCTCCCCCATTAACAACATCCTCAACAAAACTATATTTGTTATAATTGATCAACCAACAATGATACATCATGATCATCCAAAGTCCATAGTTTTAGGAGGGTCCATTCTTGGTGTTGCACATCCAGTAGGTTTTGACAAATGTATTATGATATATATCCATCATCGTAATATCATCTACAGTACCTTTTCACTGCCCTAAAAATCTTCCGTGTTCCACCTATTCATCCCTCCCACTCCACAGTTCCTGGTGATTACTGATCTTTGTACTGTCTCTAAAGTGTTGCCTTTTCTAGAATGTCATATAATTGAAATCATACAGTGTATAGCCTTTTCATGTTGACCTCTTTCATTTAGTAAGCTGCATTTAAATTTCCTCTGTGTCTTTTAATGACTTCATACCTCATTTTATTTTAGCAATGGATAATATTCTATTGTCTAGATGTACCACACTTTGTTTACCCATTCACCTACTCAAGGACATCTTGGTTGCTTCAATGTTTAGCAATTATGAATAAAGCTGCTATAAACATCCATGTGCAGATTTTTGTGTGGACACAAATTTTCAACTCCTTTGGGTAAATATCAAGGAATGCAGTTACTGGATTGTATGGTAGGAAAACGTTTAATTTTATAAGAAACCATAAGACTGAATTACAAAGTGATTATCGTTTTGCATTGCTATCAGCAACGAATGAGAATTCCTGTTGCACAATATACTCACCAGCTTTTGGTGTTGTCAGTGTTGACAGTCTTGTCCATTCTGTTAGGAGTGTAATAATCCTCTTTTATTTTATTTTTCAATTTTATTTAAATTCAACTAATTAACATATCATGTATTATTGGTTTCAGAGGTAGAGGTCAGTGATTCACCAGTCTTATATAATACCCATTTCTCATTACATCATATGCCCTACTTAATGTTCATCACTCAATTACCCATCACCCCACCCTCTACCCCTCCAGCAACCCTCAGTTTGTTTCCTATGATTAAAAGTATCTTACGGTTTCTCTCCCTCTCTGATTTCGTCTTATTTTATTTAATACTCCTCTTTTAAACACAGTTAGAAGTTGATCTTGTGTTTATAGGACTGAGGGCTTTAGTTCTACATTGGCTTTAATTCCTGGAGGCCACTCATGGTTTCTTGCTCCTTGGGTTCTCCAATATGACCGCTTGCCTCCTCTAACCCAACAAAGGAATAAGAGACAGTAAGATATTTAAGGAAGCAATGGCATGTGAAGTGGAGAATTCCATTAATTTGAAGATTTTAAAAACTGTTCAAGTAATTTTGTAACTACACTTAATTGGATCAAGAAGTGGAGTTCATAAAATGAAAATCTGATGTGTACACCAGTCCTTCAAAAAGTTAGAGTATGCAGTGAAAGATAAAATGGCAGCTCTTAGAGGAAGGTACAGAGAAACGAAGGTATACTGTAGCTACTTTTGCCTTTTAGGTAGGAAAAATGCTGAACAAAATCAACATTCCCTCAATACTTTCATAAAAAATATCTCTTATGGAAATGTCTAACATTTTAATTCTTAACAGTCTATACTGGGATGGTTGTCTAAACTGGTATTATTTTTGAAACTAGTTTTTATTTAAATGATAGCTTAGATTTTACTAAACATCTAATATATATTCATTTATTTCTTTAAAAATGTGCCAAGATGGGATTCCTGCATGGCTCAGCGGTTTAGCACCTGCCTTCGGCCCCAGGGCGTGATCCTGGAGTCCCGGGATCGAGTCCCACATCAGGCTCCCTGCATGGAGCCTGCTTCTCCCTCTGCCTGTGTCTCTGCCTCTCTCTCTGTGTCTCTCATGAATAAATACAATCTTTTAAAAAATGTGCCAAGTTTTAAGCCAAATGTTATGATAACACTATTTTGTTCTTTCCTTTAATTTTTCCTTTATTTATTTCCTTTATTTTTCATAGGAACTTCATAATGTTGCATTCTTGTGCACTATAATCCACTATTATCCTTATTTAACATGTGAACATTAAACAGAGCATTTGAAGTAGATTAAACACTAAAATGTAACTTATTTACTCATATACTGGACAGTGCAAGGTATACATTTCCTAGTTATGGCTATGGATCCAACAGCAACCTCAGGCCATTGAGTCATCTTCTCTGCCATTCCTTCTGTATTCTGTTGTGGTCAGACAGGTACTTCCTGCAAAGAGCAAACGTGGCTGCTAGCCACTCTAAACATCTAACATCTCTTTTCCAGTAATTCCAGCTGTAGTTCTGAGCTGAAATATAACCAAGATTAACTGGCTAGTCTGGGTTTTGAGCCCACCCCTTGTGTAAGGTGAGTGGCATCAGCTAGCTCCACCTCCACCCGAACAGATGGGGAGGAAGTTCCTCAAGGAAAGTCAGAATGTTGTACCAACTAAAGAAAAGAGAAAAGAGGCTAGGCAAGAACAAGAGATTTGAGTGTAATAGTATTCTTGGAGGTTAAGAGTATTTCCCAGGGTCTGTAACTCATAGTTAGAGATGGCCTCAGACCTAGAGCTTTATGATTCCAAATCAAGTTCTTATTTCACTACACCATAATTTCACCTGATTCAGGAGGAAGCCTGTGTTTATTTTGTGGAATACATTGGGATAGTTATTTACAATTTATAGAGTGTTTTCATACATATTATGTCACTTGAGGAAGCAGTAAGATATGTACAACATTTACGTTTCCCATTCTGAATTCCTTTAGCTGTTCTTCGCCGCCTTCACCACTAAACTGACTATGAATCAGAGTAGCACTTAAAATCAGAACTACTCTCTCTCTCTCTCTCTCTCTCTCTCTCTCTCTCTCTCTCTCAATTTTCCTTTGGCTAGAACATTTGTTTAAACCATTATATTGGGGGGAACTTGACGGGATGAGCACTAGGTGATATGCTATATGTTGGCAAATTGAACTCCAATAAAAATAAAGCCATTATATTATAGCTGCACTGTGATGCAGCCTGAATGTAAAGTAAAAATAAGTAGAGAGATTAGATAAGCCCCCTCCCTCCAAAAAATACAGTTGGATGTGTGCTGAAAGCACACAGCAGACCATATACTGCAAGTGCTATTAATAAATGTTGAATCACTGGAGCACCTGGGTGGCTCAGTGATTGAGCATCTATCTGCCTTTGCCTCAGGACATGATTCTGGGATCCTGAGATCAAATCCCACATCCAGCTCCCCGCAGGGAACCTGTTTCTCCCTCTACCTGTGTCTCTGCCTCTGTGTGTGTGTGTCTCATGAATAAATGAATAAAATCTTAAAAAAAATTTTTTGAAGCACAATTCCCTGAAGTGTGGATAGTCCAGTGTGAGATAAACAAGAGTTGATTATACGTGGAAAATAAGTTATGGCTTCACAGTCCCAGTCAAGATTCCTGACACTGTATTACTCTGCATTATAATGAGAGGACTATTTTAACCCAGCAAGAACATTCTATTTCAAAGCAATTCAAAAATTGAAACCAACTTATTACACAGGGCAAACCCAAATGCAAAACTGGAATGAAAAGTAATGCAAAAGGGATAAAATTTCATACTTTGTGCATAATGATAATCATTATTACATTAGATTGAATTCTGTATTCAAAAATGTTTCTTTCTTTTCTAATATAAATTTAATTCCATAAAGGTTTGTTGAATAAACCTTTAATAAATGATCAATGGAAACCTGAAGAAAAGTTTCTAATGGCTTTATTACTGAAATGTATCATTTCTACAAAGTTTTATGTAAAACTAAAGTGTAAAATTGTAAACTTTAAAAATTTCAAAGTTTTAAAACTAAAATATAATATGTAAATTTAAAAAATTCACTAAAATGTTTTTAGTATTTTTAAAGTCCCAGTTTATCTTAGGTCAGACTTACATTTTTATTAATTTATTTCCTACAAGGATGATGGTAATTCTCTGTATAATTTCCAATGATTGCAATTTTTTTTCTTTTGAAAGGGTGCTTTAGGGGATGAACAAAATGAATTTGACATATATTTCCCCTATAGACAGCTTATTGCACCATGATGTTCATGGAGACTGTACACGATATCTATCACAGAGTATGCAGGGATACAGTGTATGTTTGGAGAAAGCAATGATTATTTCTAGTTGATAGCACCAAAGAAAATATCTTGGAGAAGGTGGTATTTGAGCTAAAGTGGACACATGGGTATGGAAAATAAAAAGATTTGAGTTAAAAGAAATAATGAGAGGAAATCCTAAGCTTGTTGTTTGTGCGCTCTCTCTCTCTCTCTCGTCTACCCTTTAGATATGTCAGACTATATAACTAGTCCCTAAACACTCTATGCTCTTTTACAGTCCAGTTTGCAATAATGCCTGGAATTCCCTCACCTCCTCTAAGAAAATATTATCTTCAGAGATCAATCTCAAATGCTACTTTTTCTGGAGAGACTTTGAAACTGTTGAAACAATACTGTGAAGTGATCAGAGCTTTGCTTTTGGAAGTTTAATATAACCACAGGGTAGAAGATGATTGGAACCAGGTGATAAGAAGTGCAGTTGTGTTAATGTAAAGAAGCAGGAGCTAAATATTAGATTACACTCATGTCTAGGAAGAGGTAGAAATAATTGTGAGATTTGGTTGGTGATTAATCATACTATATTTTGTGCTTCTTTATCTTGGACTAAGGCGATTCCTTTAAGATAAATAAGAACTATAGGAGAAGGGGAAATATTTGGGATGGAAAATAATCTATTGGATTCTAGTCATATTGAGTTTGAGATGTTTGTGGGGCATCTAAATGGATATGTTTTATGGACACTTGGAAATGAAAATCTGGAGCTTCTCAGCACAAAAGTATCGAGACTTTGGCCTCATACAAATGATCATTGAAATGATGAAACTTGACTAAAATGGTAGAACATACAGAAATGAGAAAAAGCTGCTGCAGTTGTAACTATATTTCTTTAAAAATACTAAGCATAAATATCAGTATCAAATAATATGGGAAATGAAGAAATGTTAATATCTGAAGATGTTTAAATAGACCCCTTTCTGTAGGACTTCACCTATACTAAGGATTGACTGGGAACTCACCAAAATCATCTGACTCCAATGTAGTGGACCATTTAATGAGCTAAATACACAATCTGAAGTTGAAAGTTAATAGGCAACTCTCCTCCAAAATAAAAGGACACAATAGACACACATTCAATGACCATTGCTGAAGTCATTTTGGTAAATTCTAGGTACCATTTTTATGTTGTTAAAAGATAACTCCACTAGATGGTTACCGAATTTTCAATAGGAGCCAACATTCTTTGTCTGCATCCTATGTCTCATCCACTTAATAAGTTAATTTTAAAAACCTATATACCATACATAAGTGTCAAATGCATTTTAAAAGAGCATAAGTTGTTTTAGTGCTTAATCAAGTTCCATTGTTTTTGCAGCTTATATTTAGAATGAACTAAAAATTAGAACTGATACAAAAAAGTAATATTACTGGTATCACCAATATCCCATCTATTATTGTTACCAAACAAGGGTTGAGGGATTTGTCTACTTTGCTCCTGTCAGCAGTCATTTTAATCCAATTTCTCTTAGATTGGATTTTTATTGAACACAAAAAAATAAATTGTAATAGATTGGATAGTTTTCTTGAACACAAAAAATAAATTGTAATAGATTGGATAGACTATAGTTTATCTAACTTAATATGCAGTTTAAAGTATGAGTCAAAACTTTCTAATTTTTATCTTCATTTAACTTTATAGTTTAAATGTTGAATTACTGTCCCTCTTGGGCAATTTCCTGCCTACCACTAGAAAGAAAAATGACAGAATACTCCCAATCCTAGGCCCTGTGGGCTCACAATGTGATTATTTAAATAATAAACAAAATAAATTAGGCCAGGCCCTACATATCCATTGTTGAGTTTGGTATAAAGCTAATTAAACACTTTAAAATTCTTCCAGATTAACTAAATACTTCATACAGAAGTGATTTGCTGATTTGATTTTGCAGAATCAAATTAAATTTTCTAACATGTTTAATCCACATTATCATTTTGAAGAGCCTCAAAAACTATCTATGGGATACTGAGCCAAATATACACAAATGAGTAAAATAAATATGGCCTAAATACATGATGAATTTAAATCTGGTCCCCAATGGCTGACACATTTATTAGTCAGGAGTTCTTGTTGGTATGGCTAAGACATTCAGAACAAAACCAGGTGATTTTTGCCCTCTTTTCCCCCCCCTTTTCAAATGGGTGATGTGAATGTGAGCTGATGTCAATACAGTGCAAAGCAACCATTACCTAATTTCTCATCTATTTTGTTAGCTTTTCCAATTTGGACTACCTTATTCTTCCTTCCCTAGCAATTTGACCTCATCAGGTAATGGGGAATTCTTCATTTTCTACATCTACTTTTTAACAATGTAAAACTGCCTTTACTTAACAACTTTCTGGCCACACTTGTTTTGTTACAGTTTGATTTTTTTTCCAGCAGTAAATGTGAGATTACCAGGAGAAAAATCAGTTCCCCTGGCTCCTCTCTGCTAAGCCATTTGCACGTAATCTTCCCAGGAGTTACTAATGAGGACATCTCAGTCTTGTATCTAGAGATTGGAGGATTGAGGTATCCCTGAGCAAATGTTACAACAAACCATTCACTTATGAATCCTATCTCGAAGGGTTTGAAGTGAATAGAATATAATCAAGATTTAGACAAACATCTCCTTCAAATTCCTTGAAGAAAAGTGTGTTTGAGAATTTTAACTATAAAGATGGCTACCTCTAGATCTGGAAAGAGACTCCCTGGCACTTCCAAGGGCATTTAAATAGATAGCAGTGAAGTGATTCATCTGTATGTCTAATTTCACTTCAAATGTTGCAATAGATGTTTAGCAGACATGATTACCATCTGTCTTGACTCATATAAAAGAAAAAAAAAAAGAAAAGAAGCTTTTCCTGGCCTAAGTGGCCTTAGATTGGGAGAAAAAAGGAAAAGGAAAGAGAGAATGTGTGAATATGCCTGAGAAAGACATTTCCAAAAGCAGAATGAACTGAATGAGGAGAGGCAAAGGAAAAAAATGGGAGAGAATTAGTACAGGAACTCTGGACTCGAAACCAGATATATTCATTAGAATGAGACAGGTAGTTGGAAACAAAGTAAATTCTTTTTTTATGATAGCCACGGGGGGGGGGGGGAGAGAGAGAGAGAGAGAGGCAGAGACACAGGCAGAGGGAGAAGCAGGCTCCATGCACCAGGACCCCGACGTGGGATTCGATCCCGGGTCTCCAGGATCGCGCCCTGGGCCAAAGGCAGGCGCCAAACCGCTGCGCCACCCAGGGATCGCCCCAAAGTAAATTCTAAGGGATGGCATGAAGTGTGGATATATAATACTAGGCAAGTCAATGAAGCAACCACATTTACAGTAGGACTCTACCAGACAAACAGAGTCAGGGATCCTAGCTCTGGTAGCAAACAAAATGGCTACAGGCAGATAGGACCTAGACACTGATCTGGGATTCTAAGGTTGCTAATATTCCTTCTCTACGTGGAATTGAGAGGATTAGGAAGAGCTTCTCACATAGAAGAAATGCAGTATAATGCAAGTTATCAATACAAGATCTTCAGCCTCAGCTTAGCTGAAACAGTGCAAGTACTTCACCACTGGAATTGAAGATTAAGGGGGGGGGGGGGGTCTTGGTCACAGGATTAAGGGAATAAGGGAAGCTAGCACTGATGCTCATCATTAAGGGGATAGCCAGCTGTGCCTGATGCAGATTTTCTAAACCAGAACTCCTTTACTCTCCACTGATTGGGATAGAATTAATTCCATATATTAGAGTAGATGCATGGTTTTATGTGGAAGTTAAGTTGCTCCAGAAGGAGTCATGTAGAAGAATGTGTAAAGAACACATTTTGTATTTTATTAGTTAATGATTTATTCAATCCGACGTTCATATATTTAATGAGACTTTCCAATATTCAAGGCCCCTCTCCTATATTCAAGACTCTGAGCTAAGCAGGGTACAAAAATGTTTAGGGATCAATATAACATCAGAATGTCTAAGCTAGAGTTGTGAGACAGATAAACTGATGAACTCTGAAAAAAATACTACATCAGATATTTTTTTAAATGTTATGAGAATACAGGAATTCCACTAAGTTGGAAGAAGTCAAGAACTATCCCAGAGCAGGTAACATTTGAAATCAATCTTAAAGGCTAAGTTTATTTTTTTCTAGCTGAAGAAATTGGGGGGAAAGGAGAAGTAATAAAGTACAAAGTAATTAATAATAATAGCTGTTACTTAGAGTTATATGTCATCTTATTTAATCTTCACGACTCTTTTAATATGTACCAGTATCTTCATTTTATAGATGTAGAATCTGAAGCTCTAAGAGGTTAAGTCATTTACCCAAGTTCCTAGAGCTATAAGCAAAAGAGCTGGATTTTGATTGGTTTGGTTTTGTTTTTCTTCAAAACACCTTATACAATAATACCTCTGACATATCCTGGAAGGCATGAGAATTGAAATATGTCAAGAGCATAGACTTCACAATATTTTCATGGGAATTGGTTAACTGGAGTGGCACAGCTAGTGTGTGAAGAAGGCCTTTGCGTGAAAAAGAGGAAAAGGAAAGAATTAGGTGTTAGAAGACATTTCAGGTGATATGGTTTACTGAGATGGTAGATTTTTCATCTTTAGGATGATGAAACTTCATTTTATTCTAAGAGTTATAGTATTATTGGACTAGAAAGAATTTAGAAAATTAAGTTATTCAACTCTTCAGATTTACAAGTACAAAAAGACCAAGATCCATGTCAAGAACATAAATTAGTCTGAAATTAAGATTTCTTTATTTCTTCATGGGAGCTCTACTGAGCCTGCACTTCTCCCTTTTAGTATAAGTGCTATAGGGCCATTGTTTGAGTAGAAAAGTGAGGTCAATAAAATGAGGGAAAGGGAAGACAGTGTGTAAGGCAGTTGAGTATCATGAATAAGAACTAAATCATGAATAATGATTTATCATGCATGAGTATCATGAATAAGAGTATCATGAATAAGAATAAAAAATATGAATTTTTTATAATATGAGTATCATGAATAAGAATAAAAAATTAGGCAGCCAAGTACTCATTCCTCCCCCTTCCTATTTGATGGTTCAGATCTCACAGGGTGTTTGGGGTCTGGGAAGTATAAAAGAGATTTTCAGATCATTAATAATGACAAAATTCATTATGGAAGTTGATTTGTAAGTGACCAATAAGATAATAGAAAAGTCAATTGCCTAAGTATGTACCGAAAGTTACAACCTTTGATTCTAGGATGACTTTGATAATCACAACTACTGATAAGCCTAAGAATAATTTATTTGCTTATTAACCAAAGACTTTCTCATCAAGAAGAAACTGAACTGACCCTAAGTTGATCATAACAAAAATACAAAGAAGAAAGAAAGAAAGAAAAAGAAAGAAAGAAAGAAAGAAAGAAAGAAAGAAAGAAAGAAAGAAAGAAAAAGAAGAAAGAAAGAAGAAAGAAAGAGAAGGAAAGAAAGAAAAAGAAGAAAGAAAGAAAAAAAGAAGAAAGAAAGAAAGAAGAAAGAAAGAGAAGGAAAGAAAGAAAAAGAAGAAAGAAAGAAAAAAAGAAGAAAGAAAGAAAGAAAGAAAGAAAGAAAGAAAGAAAGAAAGAAAACAACTCTCAGCTGTGTCCTAACTGTAGACTTTTCATTACTCTTGACAATGAAAATGAGAGTCCTAAAGAACACAGCTGGAATTTTAACTCTTAAGTTGAGATCAAAGATTTGGCAGTTAGAAAAATCATCCCTTTGACTTGTAAACAAAACAAATCTTATATGGATGTCAGAATAAATAAAGTATTTCTTTTTCAAACAGTTACTGTTTTGGCTAAACTGTACTCATACCTATTAAAAGATTTAAGATAGAGAATTTATCACTCTTATTGCCATCTTAACCCCAGACACAATTATTTAAAATGAAATAAATATATACTTAGCAAACAAGAAAGATATATTACTAATTGTCCACTGGGCAGTCAATTGCCAGTTAGAGTAGCCACTTGTGTAAACTCTGTCAAACATGCTGACCCAAACACGTCTCTAGCGATTTCCAACATCTGGCTTAAAAGCTTCCCTGTAATTATTTTCATTTTGCATAAGCAAAACTTACTAAACCCTGCATCTGTGGTGGTGATATACAAAACATATAAATTTGGAGGAATTCATTAGATAATGCCAAAGAAAATGTACCAATGGCTCAACGCCACTTAACTCCTGTACTTTCCATGAATTAGCCAGTAGGAAAGGCCTTATTCCTTTCAAAAGTTTACACAGATTATACTGTGCTTCTTGAATTTTTTACTGCTATAGTTTTGCTGGAGTGCTTAACACATAGAAATTGACATATAGGCAAGTTACAAAATGAGAGTACTTTTTCTTGATGTCTTTGCCATCTCTGAGTTTCTATATATATATAAAAAAACCAGATAATAAGATGATACAATTATCAGATACATAGATAAGAGATATTACCTAGAATTTTTGCTACTGTAAAGCTGTAAATCTTATTTTGGTATAATTTTCTTGGGAGAATGCTTAAAACACATGTAACACATTGTTTTATTAAGCGTTTCTAAATTCTAATGGTGTATAAACATACGGATTCTCAAAAGACTTCAGATAGTCTAAAATCCAAAATTACAGATGCACATAGGTGGAGTATACATATTTTTTGTTATATACAAAACCTCCCCATTATATCATAACTTGTTCTAAAGATGTTGTGTTCTAATTGTATGTCAGAATGCCACAATAAAATACTACCTGATTATACTTTGACTTATTAACCTCAGCTAAATATACTATCCATATCAAAATCTTCAGAATTGTTTTGAAGATGTGTTTATTTTCTTAACTCTCATATTTGGTTTGCTATTTCTCCCAACCTGTTCTAGGGAAACTGGAATAGTCTAGGTTGGATGATGTATATTTATTAGCTTCAGAACCACATCTGTGTGCTCAGATTGGAGGAAAGGTCATAAACACAATGAATGTTGCTAGGAAACCATGCCTTTTAGTCAATTTAGTTGTGAAGATGAAAGGGGTTTTTGGTACAAAGATGGGCTATTTGTATAGTACAATGAATAATCATTTTATTTTGATCTTTGAATTTATCATTTAAAAATAACACTTTTCATTAGTAGCTTTTCCTATTTATTACTTACTTGGATTTCAAATGTTTAAAATTCAAGATGTGAATGTAGCTTTCTATGAAAAGAAAGAGTTACTACAATTTTCATTTAAAGAAAATAATGTTGGTGAAATTTCAGGATATCTAATCCTTAGAGAAACACATATGAATCATAAAAAAGATTAATAATCAAATAATAAAAGTCAAGGAACAAGTAGCTAGTTCCCTTGAAATAACTATTAAAAAGATTCTGAAAGTTCAAGTGCTGTAAACAACCCTGACACTTCTTTTTGTGTTTCCAAGCTACAAGACCACAATCTTGGCAACTATTCACAAAGATTAAAATAAAACAGACATGTTTTACTGATCAATGATGACTAGATTATCCTTGAATATAACTAAGTACAATAATTTCACAAGACTGTATTAGCCCACTTAAGTACCTAACTAGAAGCTTATGTTGGCTATGCCTTTATTTATTGATTTTTTAAAAAGATTTTATTTATTTAATCATGAGAGACACAGAAAGAGAGGCAGAGACCTAGGCAGAGGGAGAAGCAGGCTCCCTGTGGGGAGCCTAATACAGGACTTGATCCCAGGACCCTGGGATCACAACCTGAGCCAAAGGCAGACGCTCTACGACTGAACCACCCAGGTGCTTCTGTATCTTTTGATTTTAAATCGAAATGTAATTTTAATCATGTAATTTTCTATTGGCTCCCTTTCATTTGAACATTTAAGTAGTATTTGGTGGCACAGGTTATGTTGATGATGACAAATCCATCAGGTTAGTACTATAATAGAAATCTGGCTTTTTGAACATGTGGCTTATATCCCTTCTTTTTAATACTATTTTCTCCCATTCCATTTGATTCTGATGGCTCTGTTAATCACTCGGTCAAATCTTTCCTCCACAGGAGTGGATATATCACTCAGGTAGGCCAATTAGAATAATGTGTTTGAGGTCACATGTGTTTGAGGAAGGGAAAGAAGGCCAATGTAAAAGGAGCATAATTGGGAGTCAGTGATAGGAAATGAGATTGTAGAGATAGGCGAAAGCCAGATTGTGTAGAGCCTTGTGGGCCAGAGTAAAAAGCTTCAGCTTTATCTAAGTATGATAGAAAATCTGGGATTAGGTAGAAGGAAGTGTGACATGATCTAATTTATGGTTTTGAAACCATAACCAAGGAACCAAGCTAGCATTTAGGAGCTGTTGTAGTGTTAGTGCAAAAATGATGTTTGCTTGCTGGGGCAAACGGACGGAAGTTGATGGACTCAAAATAACTTTCAAAGGTGGAGCTAACAAGCCACACTGGTGGCCTGGATATATAGTATGTGGTTAAGAGTGAGGTCAAGGATAAGACCTTCATTTTTAAATTGTGCAGCAAAATGTGGTATTGGCATTGGATGAATTGAGAAGGTAGGAGGAAAAACAGTAGTGAGGGTGCAATTAAGAGTTCTGTTTTAAGCAAATTACATTTGAGTATCTCCAAGTGAAGATGTTAAATAGGCAGTTGGCTATGGCATTTGGAAAGACAGGATCGGTATATAAAAATTTGGGGGTCAATTGCAAATAGTTAATATTTAAAACCATGGTACTAGAAGACATCATCTAGGGAGAAAGTATCTGTAGGAACGAGGAAAGAATGGCAGAGTTCTTTGAACAACACACTTAATTTAAAAGACAATAGATTAAAAGTAATTCTGATCATGAAATAAAATGCCACTTTTTACAGTTATTTACAAAATGTTTTCCTTATATTCTGTCACACACATAATATGAAACTAAAATGTGCGAAGTATTCATAGTAGTCTATTCTTACCACTGTGTGGATGGGAAAATTGAGAACTGAGAGATTATATGTCAAGACTCAAGACCTCACTGCTGGTAAGTGATGGAGTTAGGTCCAGAACAGAGATCTTTCTAACTCTAATCCGTTGCTTTTTCTATTACGCCATATGAGAAACTCTCCACTTTCAAAGATACAAAGCTGTTACTGGGACTATTTGCCTCTGAGCTAGCATCCCTGGTTTATGGTGCTTGAGTTCCAGTGTCTAATTAGTTTTCTATCCTAGCCTTTGTTCTCTAATGTCACTTCTTATTGCAACCTGCCTCAGAGAGTTTCTCCCACTAGTGATCTTCTGTTATTATGCTATAAGCTGTGAAAATAGATACTGGAGACGTAGAATTATTATGAATATAATAAGTTAAAACAATTTTTGAGAGACTCTGATTAGTTATATGCCATGACCTTACTGCATTGTCTTGAAACATATGTTATGGCTATACAGGGCCTTTCACTTATTTATTACCTCATTATTACTATACTTTTTTGCCTTTGTGTTATGAAGTGATCAACTTGTCAAGCAAATGACTTCTATGGCTAGTGCAATTTTTAACATTCATGCATCTTTTTCTTGGACCATACTGCACCAGTCCACATTGATGAGTCCTATCAATAGCTTTCATTCTTGATTTCTGGGATATCAGTTCTAAAAGATCAAAGGGGGATGCCTGTATGGCTCAGTGGTTGAACATCTGCCTTTGGCTCAGGGCGTGGTCCTGGGGTCCCGAGATAGAGTCCCACATTGGGCTTCCCTCGAGGAGCTTGCTTCTCCCTCTGCCTATGTCTCTGCCTCTCTTCCTATGTCTCTCATGAATAAATAAATAAAATATTTTTAAAAATAAATAAAAGATCAAAGGGAAGTTTTGATTATTCTCTTTAGACAGTAGAATTTATAAGAAAACAAACCCAAGCCAGATCTTGACAAAGAAGGCTAGATTTAAAAAAAAAATCACCCCCTTTGTGTGTGAACCCAGCCTTCTAAGAACCCAGCCTTTCTCTACCCATTCAGTTTGGGTGTTTAGGGTATTGGTCACTATGCCTGCCTCCTTGATTCTTCCTGAAATTGTCTTCAGGTTCCTGTAATTTTTCTTTGGCAGAAGGAGTTCTGTACTCCTGCCATTTCATTCTTCTCATCTCTCATGCAGTCTTCACTGTGTTTAAAGGTTGTTGATGGCTAGTCCACACTTCTTCCTCTCACTAAATAGACCCCAGAGTCCTGGATATGGCAGATGCTTCCTCATGAAATCACCAAGAAATTTCACGTTCATTCATTTGGTAGTAGGGTGTTACTAGCAGAATTTTAGCAGAGAAGTGGCATCATTTTGTACAGACTGTGTTGGCAGCAATGCAAATTATGATTCTGAAGGGATGATAATGGAGGTGAGTTGAAACTTAGAAGGCAGATTTTCCAGTGAGAGTTGAAAAGCATACAAACTACCCAATAACAATCAGGATAGTTAGGAAAGAACATATTTCAGAGTTATTTAAAAGGTAATTAATGTGAGACTTGACTATTCATTGGAATGTGGGATGAAGAATAGGGGATAATTAAAATGACTCCTTCACTTTCAACTTGAGTCAGTGGTGAGTCATGTCATGAAATGTGGTTGAGATACAAGGGTAGAGATAGGGAGACAATGGGTTCTGTCTTAGGCTGGTATAGCTTGAAGTGGGCCTGGAATTTTGGAGAGAGTTCAGGGGGGCAAAATGAACTTTAGATTTTTGAATATAAATGATCATTAATGCTACCTCAAACAACGAGATTACCCAGAGAAAGTATTTCAAATCAGAAGGGAGAAGATGGAACAGATGGAACACTATGGAAAGGCCTTTAGAAAGTAGTTAAGGAAAGATATTACAAGAGACAGAAAGTGGGGAGAATCAGGAGAGGTGGGTCACACATGCTAAGGGAAGAAAGAAAATAAAGATAAGGAAAACCACTAGTGCTGAAAGCCTTGGAGAGCTAAGACAGATGAGGACTGAAAATTACCCTCTAACTCTGTGAACTGGGAGATGAATGTCTTAGGGAAACTATTAACTGTGGAGTGGCGAAAAAGGAGGTCCAATTATGAGAGTTTTGAAGCAAATAGGTTTAAGAGTTGAAGAAAGGCTAGGCTGTTTGAAGCCCTGTTTAGGAAAGGAAAGGAAAAAGACAGGGTTCTGATTACAGTAGGCATAGAGTTTAAAAAGGGTTTAGTCTTTTTTTTTTCAACTTCTAGATGGGAGATGCTTAATTTTGCCTGTGTGCCAGAAAAGGCAGTAGAAAGTAGTGGCAGAGTGAAGTCTCTGAGTCAGAGGAGGGATGGCATCAAATACACAAAGAAGGGAATTACCTTGTCTAGAGGAAAAGATATTTTATACATGGAGAACAGAGGGAAGTAAGGATGGGTACAATGGATATAACTCTGGGGTGAGAAATGAGAGATTTCAACTCTGATGGCATGCATTTTGTCAATAGGAAATGGAAGAGATAAGGTCAAGACCAAGCAATGGCTTTGTGTATTCCACCATTTCAACATCCCCAGGTATAGTAACACTTAGATTATAAATACAAATAATTGTTTTTAAATGATGAATGCTGAAATAATCAACCATTACATTCTTTAATGTGCTAACCTATAGCAAGTAGAAAGCATTATGTGTCAAATCTTCCCTGCTATTTCCACAGAGCATCACCAGTATTGATTATATCTATAGTTAAGTTCTATGCTGGTGAAGTTATTTTTTTCCAAGACCTTTCATTAGTAATCAACTGATAGAAATGTCCGTCTTTGATCATATCTGCTTTTAAGTTAAAACTAGCCAAATCATACTATTTTAGAAATAAATTTACCCTAGTTTTATTTTAGTCATTATTCAAGCATATAGCTATAGGAAGTAGCCACAAAAATTATATCTCATATGTGTTTGTCATATGAATTTTGATGGAACTACATATTCCAATTCACATTTGCCAGTTATGGACTACAATCTAAATCATGTAGGTCTTACCCACATACTTAATATCTGTAGAGCTGCTCACAAATTAGAAAACCAGAAACTACAAATTCTAATTTCACCTCTGCTATATACAAAAAACCTTTCTGAATGACACAGAGAAGATTTAAAGCTATTATTATACATTGCTCTGAGAAAAAAATCAGATATTTTCAAAAGAGATCAGTTGAGAGGCTACGTGGTATTGCAGTTAAAAGTAGACTATAATGTTAAATAGTCCTGGAGTCAAGTCATCATTCCACCCACCTACATATGCATGATCTTAGCTTCCTTCTTTATAAAATGAGATTGGTAGAAGTGTTTATCTCAGTTACTGTGAAAAGAAAAGATCATTCATGTAAAACGTTGATAACAACAGTTGACATAGTAAAAACTCAAATGAATAATAGTATGATTTACTAACCACCAAAATAAAATAATATAAACATTCTTGCATGGAATGAATCATCTTATATACTCACTCTCTCAATGGAGATATGGCTTGTTATTCAAACTTCTAGTCACTCACTTTGAACCAAAATAAGAAAAAGGTACAATCTTCTAAGAGTTGAAGATAAGCTGTATGAAAAATCTTTTGATCTTGATCTAGAGGAGTATCTTTTTTAAAAAAAATGACAAAGTATGTGGACAACTGCAAAATTTAGGATATTCTGTAGGAACTGGTAAAAATGCTGTGTTTATACGTGATAAAGATGGAAAGAATTTATGCTGATGTAGAATTTACATCAGAATATTACAAGAGATATATGTTAGTGAGAAAATAAGGCACACTATCGTGTTTATGAAAAATCAGTATTGATAATCTTAAATAATCTTATGAATTATCTGTATTCAGATTTTCATCTGGTATCCATCACCTTTCACTATGCACAGAATCACTTTTAGACCATAGAAACTTTTATCGATTAGTCTTAACCAATTTGGATGATATGCCTTTTAGAAGATATGTGTACATATAGGTATAGTTCTAATATCTAGGTCTAAGATGCCCTAAGCCTAGTATTTTCAGGCAAAAATTTCAGTAAACACAAACATTTTTAAAGTGCCTCATTTAAGAAACTTTGGAGGTAGGTGAAGCTCTGTCATGTGCCCTTTGGAGTTATAAAGAAAAAAATATAATCTCAGTAGATCAAAACCTCCAGGAAACAGACATTTTGTCTATCTTGTGCAATGTTATATCCCTTGTAGAGTACAATTTGTAGCCCATAAAGGAGATCATTAAATAATTTTTTGATGAATAAATGAATCTATACCCTCACGGTAGCCTATGAAGAGAGAGTGGCTGGTAGAAGGTGCGCAGTACCAAGGCAGACTCTCCAGCCATGCAAGAACAGTAACGAGAGAGCAAAGGGTGGTTTTCAGTGCTAGCAGGAACAGAGAAACATTGGCTAAGTTCTTTTAAAAGGGACAAAGAGCAGTTAGTGAAGAATATAAAATTCAGTTTTAGTTTTGAAAAATGCAAATGATCATAGCTCCCGAAAGACACCAAACATTAGTATTAGCCTACAGAGGAAAGTAAGAAGAAAACAAAAGAAATAGGTAACAGAAAAATAACTAGCATTTTTTGGTGTGTTATTTCTTTTCCAGGTGCATCTGAGACACATCACCATTCCTTTATTTCTCCTAACTAGAGAATGAAGTAGCTGCCTTCGTTTTACAGATTAGGAAATTGAGGCATGGAAAGCTTGAGTGACTTACACAAAGTGACTCAATTAGGAAATGGGGAAGCCTGTATTTGAACTTGAGTCACCTGGCTCTAGGATGCACATTTTATCTCATCTGTCTTCCACACACACATAAGGTCTGCATGATCATTGGCAATGCCTCCCTCATAAATAACTTACTCAGTGGAATGAATGCAACACTACTTGGCATGTCTCTGTGCTTTCTGCCACTAAGTTGCTGGTAGCTAGTTAAAATGGTAGTATCTCTGTCAGTTTCCTTATCAATAAAATTTCTATTGTCCAGACCCATCCAGACCGCTTTGCTTGGATATTGTGTGAAATAACCAGTCAATAACCGTAAAATGCTATGAAAACATGGAGTGCTAGATCCCAGTTCAAAATTATTATAGGAGTTTACAGTGTGACAGCACAGCCTTAAAGGTCAAAGCTATTTTGAACTACATACAGAAGGCTGATGTGGAATAGAGGAGAAACCTTTGTCTTTATAACAAAGAGGCCAGGAATTGGGGTCTTTCAAATGGAAATACTTTTCTTATTTGTAGGTACTTAGGAACCCCCAGACAAGAAAATTAATTGGAAGACAAAATAAATACAAAGGAAGAAGACACAACACCACCATACCAAGTAGTGAGGGACAAAAACAATGGGATTAGGATGAGAGCTAGAGATGCTGATCTGGTTAAGTGAATATTCGTACTAAATAAGCCAACATCTGCAAACATTTGAAGCGTGTAAATAAAAAAGAGGAATTTAGTCTGAAAGGAGTGACTAGGAATAGAAAAGAGAGAGAGAGAGAAAGAAAAAAAAGGAAGGAAAGAAGAAAGTAAGTCATTCATATTTGGGCCATAAAAAATAAATATTTACCGAAGCAACTCCAATTTGATTTGATCCATTTTAAAGATTGTGAATCATTGACCAATCAATTTTGCTGCAGTATCAGCATCAACATGTCAAAGGCCAGAGATATGGTTATGCGCAGTCCAGGTCATCCAGAGCCACAGCCTCAAACTGATATAAATGGCCCCCACATCCAGACCAGCTCACAGGATGTAAGTAAAGCCTTGCCATGTGGAATAATGAAAGTCTGGAAAAGGATCCTCAAATTGTATTATAACAAAGGATCTCTGCACCAGCAGAGCCAACTTTTTAGGTAACTTTTCCATCTGCCTTATATAATTCCCTTGACTTTGTGAAATAGGTCCTGTGTTAAACATTTGAAAATTCAGGGTTCTGGAGTAGTGGTTCTCGATTTCAGGGTCTTATTCAACACATGAATGTATCCCAAACAAATGTGAGGAGATCAATAAGATGATTGTTACTAGTAAAGCCAATAGCAAAGATTTTTTTGAGCCCTCATGTGTCAGGATCTTTTTTTTGTTTTGTTTTTAAGATTTTATTTATTTATTCATGAGAGACAGAGAAAGAGAGGCAGAGACACAGGCAGAGGAAGAAGCAGGCTCCATGTAGGGAGCCCGATGTGGGACTCGATCCCGAGACTCCAGGATCATGCCTTGAGCCAAAGGCAGATGCCCAACCGCTAAGCCACCCAGGTGTCCCTGTCAGGATCTTTATATACGATAACTCATTTTATCCTCAAAACAGCCTATTAAGTAGTTACTCTCATTACCCCATTTTCTTAGATGGAGAAACTGAGAGACACACGGGAGTTAAATACCTGGCTCAGTGTCTCAGCTAGAAATGGAGAAGCCAGGAGTTCAAAGCTCAAACTTTTTCTACCAATAATTTATGAATAATTTAATTTAAATATAGAGATGTTTAAGGTCAATTCTATAATAAGAGCATTTTGAGAGTAGAATGGTGGTTACCAAAGGCTACTGGCGGGGGATGGGATACTGATCAAAGGGTACAAACTTTCAAATATAAGATGAATAAGTTTGGAGATCTAAAGAATAGCATGGTGACCATAATTTTAACTAAACGTATCATGATAATCATTTTGCATGTGTAGCAAATAATCACATCTTAAACTTACACAATGTTACATGTCAGTTACATCTTAATGAAACTGAAAAAATTCATTCAGAATAATAATAGTAATAATAATAATGTATTGTATACTTGAAGTTTGCTAAGAGAGTAGATCTCAAGTGTTCTTCCCACAAAAAAAGTAAAAAAGGTCACTATGTGAGGTGATGGGTATATGAATTAGTCTGATTGGGACAATCGTTCACAATGCATACCTATTTCAAAACATGTTGTATACCTTAAATGCACAAAATTTCTCTTTGCAAAAATAAATCTAAAAATTAATGGGAAAGCTTGTCATTGGGATGCCTGGGTGGCTCAGCAGTTGAGAGTTTGCCTTTGGCTCCGGGCATGATCCCAGAGTCCCAAGATCAAGTCCCACATCAGGCTCCCTGCATGGAGCCTGCTTCTCCTTCTGCCTGTGTCTCTGCCTCTCTCTCTCTCCATGTCTCTCATGAATAAATAAAATCTTAAAAAAAAAAAGAAAGCTCGTCATTAAAAGTGAGAAATTTTTCTTTATTCTTTTTATCTCCTTAAACTTTATTTCTGTTCCACTTTCTCCATAAAATTTTCTCCTATCATATTTTAAAAAAAAATTTTTTTGAGAGAGAGAGAGAGAGAGAGAGCGTGGTGGAGGAGAAGGGACAGAGGGAGAGGGAAAGAGATAATCTCAAGCAGGATCCATTCTTAGCAAAGAGCCCAGTGCAGGGCTTGATATCACAACCCTGGGATTATGACCTGAGTTGAAATCAAGAGCCAGATGCTTAACCAACTGAGCCACTCAGGGGTCCCTCTCCTATTGTATTTTTATTAAAATATATTTACCTATAACAATAACATTCAGACCAAAAAAAAAAAAAAAAAGGAGCACATTTACAATTACATTCGAGCATGCTTATCTGAGTAAGGATTAAGGTAGGAATTAGCCAAACTCACTGGAATTATCCATTGCTAGGGGTCCTTTTTCACTGAAAATTCTTTATCCATAGTTTTATGGAACAAATTCCAAGAACCTCTGGTCAATAAAATCAGAAACTGTTTTTATTTCGAAGACAGTGTTTCTTATCATTAAAGTCTCTTTACTAGTGAAGAAACATGATCATCCTTAACTGATGTCCTCCAGTCTCCCCTACCAAAAATGAGACCTTCATATTTCAGAGAAACTTAATTCAAGAGCCTGGTCACTGCTCAGAGGGTGGCATCTACAGTCCCTGCCTTTAGTTTAGTTCTTGAAGCAATAGGTTTGGTCTCTGTACTCAAAAATATGTTTCCTTAGTCCATTTCTCATTCCCAGGCCCATTCTTCCAAGACCT